>NC_134689.1:342558787-342778787 GCF_050947455.1 Rhinoderma darwinii
GGAAGTGACGTCACAGCGCGGTCTCGCGAGACCGTGCTGCTCAGTGAATCTAGCTTGGGTGTACAGAGAGGTGTATGATGCGGATTGGCCAGCGTCATACACCTCTTTGTCATACGCCCACTTGGTTGAAAATTAAAAAACGCCCAGTTGGGCATTAAGGACCTCATTTGCATAAATGTTCTAAACGCCATAACTTTGTTAAAAAACATCATTTTTAAAATAAAAACACAT
Source organism: Rhinoderma darwinii (assembly GCF_050947455.1). NCBI lineage: Eukaryota > Metazoa > Chordata > Amphibia > Anura > Rhinodermatidae > Rhinoderma > Rhinoderma darwinii. The sequence continues at coordinate 342,559,019 of NC_134689.1, forward strand.
TGCTAGTAACTACATTCCAGCTCCGATAAACTGATGTAGGAGATAGAGCATATTTATTCTGGTGACAGAGCCTCTTTAAAGAGGCTCTGTCACAAGATTTTCAAACCCCTATCTCGTATTGCAGCAGATCGGCGCTGCAATGTAGATTACAGTAACGTTTTTGTTTTTTTCAAAAACGAGCATTTTTGGCCAAGTTATGAGCATTTTTATATTTATGCAAATGAGCCTTTCTTAAGTACAACTGGGCGTGTTTAAAGTTATGTCCAAGTGGGCGTGTATTGTGTGTGTACATCTGGGCGTTTTTACTTGTTTTACTAGCTGGGCGTTGTGAATAGAAGTGTATGATGCTGATGAATCAGCATCATCCACTTCTTTTCGTTACCACCCAGCTTCTAGCAGTGCACAGACACACAGCGTGTCCTCGCGAGATCACGCTGTGACGTCACTCACTTCCTCCCACAGGAACTTCATCGCGTTGGATGAGCGAGGACACGCTGTGGGGGTTTTTATGAACCCAGGAAAAAATGGGCAATACATGTTGGGGTGCGTTTCATCAGTTTCATGTACTATGTTTGAAAAAATACGTCCTATAAATTACGCATTTCTGAAAAAAATGGGTAATTTTTCATGTGAGATTTCCACAAGATTCTGCAAAAAACATCTATGGGGTAAAAAAAGTGATCACACCCCCTAGAAAAATTCCTTGAGGGGTGTAGTTTCCAAAATTGGGTCACTTTTGGGGTGTTTCCACTGTTTTGGTCCCTCCAGTGCGTTGCAAACCCAACATGGCACTGAAAACCAATCCTGCAAAATCAGCGTTTCAAAATCCAAATGGTGCTCCTTCCCTTTTGAGCTCTGGCGTGGGTTTAAACAGCAGTTTATTACCACATATGGGGTATTGCAATAATCGGGAGAAATTGCTTTACAAATATTGGGGTTTTCTACTTTATTCCTTGTCAAAATGAGAAAACTCTATGTTTTTTCAGAAAAAAAGTAGATTTTCATCTTCACAGACTAATTCCAGTAAATTTAGCAAAAAAACTGTGGGGTCAAAATGCTAACTATAACCCTCGAAAAATTCCTTGAGGGGGGCAGTTTGCAAAATGAGGTCACTTTTTGGTGTTTTCCACTGTTTTGGTCTCCAGTGCATTGCAAACGCGTCATGGCACCGAAAACCATTCCAGCAAAATCCAAATGGCGCTCCTTCCCTTCTGAGCTCTGGTGTGGGTCTAAACAGCAGTTTATTATCACATATGGGGTATTGCCGTAATCAGGAGAAATTGCTTTACAAATGTTGGGGTAGTTTTTCTCCTTTATTTATTGTAAAAATTAGAAAATTCTATGTTTTTTTCAGAAAAAAAAGTAGATTTTCATCTTCACAGACTAATTCCAATAAATTGAGCACAAAAACGGTGTGGTCAAAATGCCAACTATACCCCTAGATAAATTCCTTGAGGGGTGTAATATTCAAAATGGGGTCACTTTTGGGGGGTTTCCACTGTCTTGGCACCACAAGACCTTTTCAAACCTGACATGGTGCCTAAAATATATTCTAAAAAAAGGAGGCCCCAAAATCCACTAGGTGCTCGTTTGCTTCTGTGGTCTGTGCTTTAGTCTGTTAGCACACTAGGGCCACATGTGGAATATTTTTAAAAACTGCAGAATCTGGGCAATAAATATTGAGTTGCATTTCAAATACTTTTGTGTCAAAAAAGACAAAAGTATAGTAAGTATGATACCTTAATTGGCTAACCATAAAAGTTCTATATGCAAGCTTTCAGAGCACAGAGGCCCCTTCATCAGGCAATTTACAAATTAATTTGTAAATTGCCTGACGAAGTGGCCTCTGTGCTCTGAAAGTTGCATATAGAACTTTTATGGTTAGCCAATAAAGGTATCATACCAGGGGCATAACTAGGAAAGACTGGGTCCCATAGCAAACTTTTGACTGGGGGCCCCCCTCCCCTGGGTGTCACACAACCCCCCCTTGTAGATAGTGCCTTTTTTACAGCCCCCCCCTGTAGATAACGCCATACAGCCCCCCTGTAGATAACGCCATACAGCCCCCTCTGTAGATAACGCCATACAGCCCCCACTGTAGAGAACGCCATACAGCCCCCACTGTAGAGAACGCCATACAGCCCCCCTGTAGAGAACGCCATACAGCCCCCCCTGTAGGTAACGCCATACAGCCACCCCTGTAGGTAACGCCATACAGCCCCCCTGTAGGTAACGCTATACAGCCCCCCTGTAGTTAACGCCATACAGCCCCCCTGTAGGTAACGCCATACAGCCCCCCTGTAGGTATTGCTATACAGCCCCCCTGTAGTTAACGCTATACAGCCCCCCCTGTAGGTAACGCCATACAGCCCCCTGTAGGTAACGCCATACAGCCCCCCCTGTAGGTAACGCTATACAGCCCACCCCTGTAGGTAACGCTATACAGCCCCCCTGTAGGTAACGCCATGCAGCCCCAATCCCTGAAAAAAATCCGACCTACATTGTGTCCTACAAAAGACATGTATCCCTTATCCACAGGATAGGGGATACATGTGTGATCGCTGGCAGCGATAGGGTGAACGGGGGACCGAAAGTCCCCCGAAGTTCTCCATGACTAATCTCTGACTTCCAGCGTCTGTGCAGCTCAATAAAAATGAAAGGAGCGCTGGTCACGCATGCGTACAAGCGCGACCGGCGCTCCATTCATTTCTACGGAGCTGCCGACACAGACCCTGGAAGTCCGAGGTTTGTGATGGAGAACTTCAGGAGACTTTCAGTCCCCCGTCCTCCCTATCAATGCCAGCGATCACACATGTATCCCCTGTCCTGTGGATAGGGGATACATGTATTTTGTTTAATGGCAGGGCGGGGAGATACCTCCCTGCTCTGCCGTAGTGTTCAGTGGCGTCGCGCTGTAGCAGCCATAGCGGCTGCTAGCGGAGCCTCCGGCCATGGTGGGGGCCCGTGCCGGCGGGCGACACGGGCCCCCTCATGCCGCGGGCCCCGTAGCAGTCACTACGGCTGCTACGGCGGTAGTTACGCCACTGTATCATACCTACTATACTTTTGTCTTTTTTGACACAAAAGTATTTGACATTGCATATTGTTTCTGGCTAACACGGTACTACACTGTTTTACTGTACTTGGCAAAAAAAATGAAATTTGTAAATTTGATCTTTACTTTGCTTTAATTCCTGTGAAACGGTTGAAAGGGTTAAAACACTTTCTGAATGCTGTTTTGAATACTTTTGCAGTTTTCGCTGATTTATGGGGACTTTCTAATGTTTAAGGCCCTCAAAGCCACTTCAGAATTGAACTGGTCCCTGAAAAAATAGCCTTTTGACATTTTCTTGAAAATGTGAGAAATTGCTACGAAAGTTCTAAGTCTTGTAACGTCCTAGAAAAATAAAAGAATGTTCAAAAAATGATGAAAAACATAAAGTAGACATATGAAATATGTGAAATAGTAGCTATTTTGTGCAGTATTACTATCTGTTTTACAAGCAGATACATTAAAATTTAGAAAAATTCACATTTTTGCACATTTTCTTTACATTTTGGTGTTTTTCACAAATAAATATTGAATTTATCGACCAAATTTTTCCACTGACATAAAGTACAATATGTCACGAGAAAACAATCTCAGAATCGCTTGGATAGGTAAAAGCATTTCAGAGTTATTACCACATAAAGTGACACGTCATATTTGAAAAAATGGTGCTGGTCCTGAAGGCCAAAATGATCTTGGTCCTGAAGGGGTTAAAGTAATATTGTTTTTATTTTAATTTTGGCATGGCCGACCAAAGGTGAGGCCCAGGAATCAGAATGTACTAGTTGGTGATACCTCAGTGGAAAAAAAGTTGAGAAGTCCTAGTCTAGACCTTCAGCTATATAAAATGTATCAGCCCGCTTCCTGTGTAACCTGCAATGTGTTTTGTGCTTTTTATACCAAGTGCAACTGAATGTCTTGTGCCAGTACAAATAATGCTCCCACTTTACCACTTTATAAAAGCCCATTTGGTAAAATCACCTTTGTGGGATTTAACATGTCCCTAACTCTCTTTCCTGCAATCATTACACTTGCGGTATGGGTAATTTTTATATTTATTTACTTATTTATTATTAACCCCTAGGCACACAACGATGCAACGGTACGTCCTGGTGGCCAGTGTCTTAGCGCACGAGGACATGCAGTTACTGCGCGGTTCCCGGCAGGGGCGGACATATCATTGGTGCATCCTGTGCAGTTGCACAGGGGCCCAGTAGGTTAGAGGGCCCACTTTCAACTTAAAGAACACTTTGTCTGTCTATTAGATTGCATGTAAATGCCTGAGCTAATTAACTTTATGGCTAACAATTACTCATAGATTGTAAGAGAGACATAATGGGGTGATTTATGATGAGATATTAAAGAGCAAGGGGCCCTCAGCCTTTCTGTGTCCGCCACTGGTTCCTGGTGGACACTGTCGGCGACAGTGTGCACCAGGAACTGGGAGGTCAGCTGTCTCTGACAGCTAAGACTCCCTAGTCACCGGCAAAAGCAGTCCAATGCCGGCGATCTATGTAATCGGAGGATCTGTACAGACCCACTGATTACATTGTTTCTACAAATAAAGTGTGGACTTGTAATTAAGTCCGGGAACGGTTACTATGGTCCCCGCCCCATGCCCCATGTGACAGGCAATGGACCAATAGCAGCATACCGGACACAGGCTCTGATCTCTTTGTTGGTGAAGAGAAGTTGGAGAAATCAGAGCCTGTGTCGTGTTGTGTGCCCCACACAAAGTGAAAAACAGAATTAACCCCTAATTTCCAGATCCCCTGTTCCTAGTGTGTGAGCCCCACACACCTCCCAATTTATAAGGGAGATTTTCTTTTTTTACATTCCATCCACAAATCACCAAAAATAATTTAGTTGTTAGGTAGTTGTCTAGCTCGTCTGCGTCAATCCGTTGTGTCAGTTGTCAGTGTCAATCCGCAGCGTCCGTCGCATCACTTGTCAGTTAGTCAGCGTCAATCCGTCACTGTCAGTCGTGTCACATGTCAGTTAGTGTCAATCTGTCACTGCCAGTCGCGTCACTTGTCGATTAGTGTCAATCTGTCACTATCAGTCGCGTCACTTGTCAGTTAAAACAAAAATAAAAATTTGAGTTTGTCAGTGTTAGTGTTTAGTGTTTTACGTGAAAAAAAAGCAGTATGTCAGTGTTAGCGTTAGAAAGCGTTAGTGTTTTTTGTGTTTTATGTGAAAAAAAAATCTTTGTTATACAACTGTTTGTTACAGCTTCGTGTGTATAAGCTCCGTATATATATTAATAAAATTAATATAATGGCTGCAAAACATTACACTGCTAAAAAGGCATATTCCATGATCGCATCCAATACGGACTCAGCGAGCGGTGAGGAACCAGAGTTCCTCTTTTGCGTCCTCCTCCTCCAGTGACTGTGAGCAACCTCCTCGTAGTCGCAAAAGGGTTAGTGCCCAGGTTCTGCCTGACCCTGGTACTGCCAGCAGTGATTGGTCACCCCCAACCAATTACACCCCCCAAACCCCAGAATTTACTCCTGAGGCAAGAATTCATATGCAGATGGAAGGGCTGCCTGTAATTGGATTTTTCAAACTGTTCTTTATCGACAATTTGATAGAGCTTATGGTGGACCAAACCAAAATTTACGCCCTCCAATTTATAGCCGAACACCCCAACTCCTTTTATGCCCAGCCCAATCGTTGGCAACCGACTAATTGTGCATAAATTCAAAAATATTGGGGGTTAGTCCTCAACATGGGTCTCACTAAAAAGCCCAAAGTGAGTTCCTACTGGTCCACGGACATTTTAAATCATTGTCCGTTGTACCGAAACTTTATTGACCCAATGTCCTCCCTAGGTTAACCCTAATTCCGACTAACTTTTTAAAATTATGCCCTTCATAAACATTTTCTCCAAAACTTTTTCCAAAATCGACACCCCCGACAAAGAGATTTCAGTTGATTATTCCCTGGTGTACTTCAAGGGCAGGCTGAAGTTTTGCAAGTATTTGCCCAATAAGCGCGCCAGGTACGGGATCAAGGTCTACAAGCTGTGTGAGTCTGAGACCGGATACACAAAGGCTTTCAGGATCTATGAGGGGAAGGACAGGACAGTACAGCCCCCAAATTGTCCCCCCGTCCTGTCCACAAAAGGGAAGATAGTGTGGGACCTCCTGCACCAACTGTTGGATCAGGGTTACAACTTGTACTTGGACAACTGGTACTCAAGTGTACCCCTGTTCAAATGTCTAAAAGACAAAAAAACTGTGGCGTTAGGGACGGTCTGAAAAAAACAGCGGCACCTTCCCAAAGCACTCATCGGTCAATCCCTGCAAATTGGAAAAAGCAGGGCATTGCTGCAGGATGGGGTCCTGTGTCTGAAATACCGGGATAAAAAAGATGTATGCATGCTGACATCTATGCATGATGCCAGCTGCACCCCTGTCCCCCACGTGGATTCACATAGTTCACGATGAAGCCTGTGTGCATTCAGACATATAATAAATTCATAGGGGGGGTTGACCTGAATGATCAGATTTTAAAACCCTATAGTGCCATGCGATAAAAAGTTAAATATGGTACGATAAATTGGCAGTCTACCTTGTACAGATGGCACTGTACAATTCATTTTTAATTTTCCGTAAAGCTGGCCACCCGGGTACCTACTTGGAGTACTAAGAAAAAATGATAAAAATGTTTTCTGCTTGGAGACGAGTTGGGGGCAACTTCTGCTGCTATCGTAGTTCTTGCCGTATCATTCCTGGGCAGCATTTTCCAAGCGGAGTGCCTGCCAAACCAAAAAAACGCAGGGCACAAAAAATGTGCCGTGTCTGTGCAAAAAGGGGTATCCGTAAGGATACCATATATCAGTGCTACAGTCCATTTGTATGAAGGACTGCTTCCGCATCTTCCACACCTCCCTGGATTAAAAAATGTATACTTTTGAAACCCCATCCCCTCCCTTTATCATTCTGGTCTTTTACCCATTTTTAAAATTGAGCAATCTAAAAAAACATATAACAAAACTAAGAAACCTCATTATACCCCTAGATTAATACCTAATACTATAACAAATGGGTATGATCTGCACAATTTTTTTAGGCCTATGCTTGTGGTTAAAAATCATTCAAGTAAAAATAAGGCCTCAAAATTCTTGTGGTGCTTCTTCACTTCCAGGGACTGCTATGTGTCCAGACAACATATTTATTACACTTTGGGGGTATTTCTGAACTTAGAAGAAATACCCCAATAAACATTGGGGTGCTTTCCATCACTTACATGCTCTGTGTCTGAAAAAAAATCTGTTCTAAAAATGACACATTTGCGAAAAATGTAACATTTTATTTTTCATGCCAGACTCCCACTAAATTCAGCAAAAAAAACCCTCTGGGGTAATAAAAATGATCACACCCCTAAATAAATTCTTTGAGGGGTGCAGTTTCCAAAATATCATTCCAGTAAAATCTGTTCTCCAAATGGTGCTCCTTCTCTTCTGAGCCCTGCCGTGGGTCCAAACAGCAGTTTATTACCACATATGGGGTATTGCCGTAATTAGGAGAAATTGCTTTACAAATGATCGGGTGATTTTTCTCCTTCATTCCTTGTAAAAATTAAAAAAACTCTACGTCTTTACAGAAAAAAAAGTAGATTTTCATCTTCACTGACTATTTCCACTAAATTCTGCAAAACACCTGCAAGGTCAAAATGCTAACTATACCCCTAGAAAAATTCCTTGAGGGGTGTATTTTCCAAAATGGGGTCACCTTTGTGGTATTTTTACTGATTTCATCCCTCCAGGGAGTTGCAAACACGACACAGGACCAGAAACCATTAGAGCAAAATCTGTGCTCCAAAATCCAAAAGGTGCTCCTTCGCTTCTGGGCCCTGCTATGGGTCTAAACAGCAGTTTATTACCATATGGGGTATTGTTGTAATCAGGAGAAATTGCTTTAAAAACATTGGGGCTTTTTCTCCTTTATTCCTTGTAAAAATTAAAAAATTATATGTTTTTTCAGAAAACCAGTAGATTTTCATTTTCACAGACTAATTCAAATTAATATAACAAAAAAAAACTAAGGGGTCAAAATGCTAAATCTACCTCTAGATAAATTCCTTGAGGGATGCAGTTTCCAAAACGGGGTCATTTTTTAGGGGTTTCCACTGTTTTGGCACCTCTGTAAACCTGACATGGTGCCTAAAATATATTCTAAAAAAAAGGAGGATCCAAAATCCACTAGGTGCTCCTTTGCTTCTGTCCATTAGCACACTAGGGCCACATGTGTGATATTTCTAAAATCTGCAGAATCTTGGCAATAAATAGAGTTGCATTTCACTGGTAAAACCTTCCGTGTTACAGAAAAAAATGTATTACAAATGAATTTCAGCAAAAAAAATTCTAAAATGTCACCTTTAATTTGCTTTAATTCCTGTGTAACACCTAAAGGGTTAAGAGACTTTGAGAATGCTGTTTTGAATACTTTGAGGTTTGCAGTTTCTAAAATGGGGTGATTTATGGGGACTTTCTAATATATAAGGCCCTCAAAGTCACTTCAGACCTGGACTGGCCCCTGAAAAATTAGCCTTTTGACATTTTCTTGTAAATGTGAGAAATTGCTGCTAAAGTTCTAAACGTTGTAACGTCCTAGAAAAATAAAAGGATGCTCAAAAAACGATGCAAACATAAAGTAGACATATGGGAAATGTTAAATAGTGAATATGTTGTGTGGTATTACTATCTGCTTTACAAGCAGATACATTTAAATTTAGAAAAATGAAATTTTTTGCAAATATTCTCAAAATGTTGGTGTTTTTCACAAATAAATATTCAATTTGTCAACCAAATTATTTCACTAACATAAAGTACAATATGTCGAGAAAACAATGACGAGAAAACAATCTTAGAATTGCTCGTATAGATATAAGCATTCCAAAGATTTTACCACATAAAGTGACACGTCAGATTTGAAAAAAATCGGCTGTGCCACAAGGCCAAAACAGGCTGCGTCCTGAAGGGGTTAAACCTTCCTCTGGATCAAAAGGTTTAAAAAAAAATCTATAATTTCTCCTATCCCTTCCATTTCTTCCATCCTTTGGTTGAACTTGATGGACATATGTCTTTTTTTAACCGTACTAACCATGTGTAGCGTCTATTGCCGCGGGCCGTCGGGTTTACTCACCACCCGACGCCCGGAGCCATGGATCCGTGAGCGCTGTCCCCATCTCCTTCCTAGGAGACGCCAGCGCTCACTTCCGCTCCGGTCTGCTATGTCCCGTAGGGTGCGCGCGCACGCTTGTGCCCGGCCTTAAAAAGCCAGCGCGCGCACAAAGGAAATCGTCATAAACTGCCATGATTTCCTGGTCTATAAGAAGGCTCCAGGCCTTCTGATCCTTGCCTGAGCATTGTTAGTCTGTCTTGCAAATGGTTCCTTAGTGTTTCCCGTTCCAGTTGTTACCCGTGCCTTGTTACCTGTTCCTGTTTCCCATGCTGTGCCTATAGTATTGAGTCGTGCCACGTCCTGTGTCATCTGCCACGTCCGGAGGAATCCGCCACGTCCTGTGTCAACTGTCACGTCCGGAGGAATCCACCACGTCCTGTGTCATCTGCCACGTCCGGAGGAATCCACCACGTCTGGCGCAACCTGCGGCACCTGTGTCATCCGCCACGTTTGGCGTTATCTGCTGCACCCATCTCCATCAGTGCCAGAGCTGCGGCCACTGTCTGGACTATCCAGGTACCCTTGTGCGGGACATTGTATTGCTGGGGTTTCCTGTTGTTTGGCCAGCTGCCTCCCCGCTACGGCATTACTAGTGGGTCCACTATCCGCTTCGTGACAGTACGCTCAGGCCATGGACCCCGCTGGTCAACCTGAGACCTTGACGACAGAAGCCATGCTGGCCGAGATGGAGGATCTCCAGTCACGACAAGACCAATTCCTCCTGACGGTGAACGCCATAGCCCATCGGCTGCTTGTTCCTACCACAGTCGTCACCGCACCTATTCCTGCTGTTCCTCCTGCTACATTTCCTGTCTGTACCGGTACCAATCCCCTGTGTTTCTTGCCGCTACCTCCACGCTATGACGGAGATCCGAGGTCCTGCAGGGGATTTTTGAATCAGTGCCTGATCCACTTCAGACTACATACCAGGTCCTTCTCTTCGGATGACATCAGGATCGTCTTCATCATCTCTCTCCTTACTGGTAAAGCCCTGACATGGGCAAATCCTCTGTGGGAACATCAGGGACCAGAGACCCATGACTTGCAGTGCTTCTTACAGACCTTCCGCTCGTTCTTTGAGGAACCTGGGAGAGTTTCTTTGGCTGCTGCATCCTTGCTGACACTACATCAGGGAGACCTCTCCGTGGGCGAGTATGCCATTCAGTTCCGTATCCTGGCTCCTGAATTGACCTGGAACAACGAGGCTTTGGTGGCCACATTCTGGCAGGGACTGTCTTCAGGGATCAAGGATGAGCTGGCTGCTCGCGATCTGCCATCTACCCTGGACGATCTTATCCTACTCGCCTCCCGGGTTAACATGAGGATCCGGGAGCGTTCCCAAGAGCTTCTCCTGGAGAGAGAACTTCCTAGGCTGGATTCTACTTTTTAGCAATCTTCCTCAGTTGTCCCACCAGAGGATCCGATGCAGAGTAACTATGTCAAATTGTCTACCCAGGAGAAACAACGCAGACTTCTGTACTTTGTCTGTATTGCGGCCTAGGAAGCCATATGGTGCGTCTGTGTCCACAGAGCCAGAGAGACCACATTGCCTAGGTCTGATTGGAGAGACAACCCTAGATGGAACAGTACCTAATAAAACATTCTGTTCCAAGCTGACTATTCCTGTGACCCTAGTATCCGGCGAGAGGACGCATCCAGTTTCTGCCTATCTTGACTCTGGTTCTGCTGCAAACTTCATCCAGGAAGGGCTTGTGGATCATCTTGCGTTGCCCACAGTTCCCCTAGAGACGTCTTTGGCTGTTGCCTCAGTTAATGGACTGCCTCTGCCTGATCCCATCGTTTCTAAAACCAAGCCATTGAAGCTCCAGGTAGGAGTCCTTCATTTTGAACTAATTTCTTTCCTTGTTTTACCCAAGGCCATCAATCCGGTTCTGCTGGGCCTGCCTTGGCTTTGATTACATGCCCCAGTCCTGGACTGGAATTCTGGAGATGTTCTCCAATGGGGCTCCAAGTTCCATGGTGGTTGTCTGTTTCAGATCCATCCTGTCAAGCCTCCTCTGTCTCAGTCTTTGGCGGGACTGCCTCCCCAGTTTGCTCAGTATGCAGATGTTTTCAGCAAAAGGGAGGCTGAGACGCTGCCTCCACATCAGACTTATGACTGCCCCATTGAACTGGTTCCTAATGCCTCTCTCCCCCATGGTCGAGCATATCCTCTCTCCTTGCCAGATTCTCTATCCATGTTGGCCTATATCAAGGAGAATCTGGAGAGGGGTTTCATACGAAAGTCTTCCTCCCCGGCCGGGGCTGGATTCTTCTTCGTTAAAAAGAAGGATGGGTCCCTTCGACCCTGCATTGATTACCGTGGTCTCAACCAGATCATGGTCAAGAACAAATACCTGTTGCCTCTTATATCTGAGCTGTTTGATCGCATACGAGGAGCCCAAAAATTTTCTAAGCTAGACCTGCGGGGGGCTTATAATCTAGTCCGGATTCGTCAGGGTGATGAATGGAAGACGGCATTTAACACCCAAAAGTGCGCTACGAATACCTAGTGATGTCCTTCGGACTGTGTAACGCTACAGCAGTGTTTCAGGAGCTCGTTAATGATATCTTCCGAGATCTCCTCTATGTCTGTGTTGTTGTTTATCTCGATGATATTTTGATTTTCTCCCTAGATCCGACGACTCATCGGAGGAATGTCCGTCAGGTTCTACTACGATTAAGGGAGAATCATTTATACGCCAACCTGGAGAAGTGCGTCTTTGAGAAGAGTTCTCTGCCCTTCCTGTGCTACATCATCTCGGATCAAGGTCTCAAGATGGATCCTGAGAAAGTGAAAGCTGTCCTGGAGTGGCCACATCCTCAAGGCTTAAGGGCCATACAGCGGTTCCTGGGATTCGCCAATTTCTACCGGCAGTTTATTTCTAACTTCTCTTCTCTGACGGCTCCCATCTCTACCCTTACCAAGAGGGGTGCGAACGCCAAGGTGTGGACTGCAGAGGTAGAGTCCGCATTTATTAGCCTCAAAAAAGCCTTCACTTCAGCTTCGATCCTCCATTATCCTGACGTATCTCGGCAGTTCTCACTGGAAGTGGACGCTGTTGGTGCTGGCACACTTCTGTTCCAGAGGAGCTCCAATGGAAAGGCAGTAGTATGTGGCTACTACTCAAGACTTTTTTATTCTGCTGAGTGCAATTACTCTATTGGAGATCGGGAGCTGCTGGCTATCAAATTGGCTCAGAAGGAGTGGAGACATCTTCTAGAGGGCACTGCTCACCCATTCCTGATCTTCACCGACCACAAAAACCTTACCTACCTTCAGTCTGCACAACCACTGAATCCCCGTCAAGCCAGGTGGTCGCTGTTCTTCACCCGTTTTCAGTTTGTGCTCCACTACCGTACCGCGGACAGGAATGTGAGGGCCGATGCCCTGTCCAGATCGTTTGAGACGGAAGACACGGTGGAGTCCCTTCAGACTATCATAGACCCGTCCTGCATTGTCACTGCTAATCCTCTGCAGGTTAGAGACATCCCCCCTGGGAGGAATTTTGTTAGGTTGGCAGACAGGAAAAGGATTCTCCGCTGGGGACACAGTTTTAAACTGGCTGGGCACGATGGTGTCCAAAAAACCCGAGACCTGATTGCTCGTCACTTCTGGTGGCCCACGCTACCTAAAGATGTTCTGGACTTTGTCTCTTCTTGCACGATGTGTGCCTCGAACAAAGTTACTCACTCCAATGCCCCCTGGCAGCACATTGCGATGGACTTTGTCACAGACCTTCCCCCCTCAGCAGGATGCAACACCATCTGGGTGGTGGTGGACCGGTTCTATAAGATGGCACATTTTATCCCGTTGGCTGGCCTAAATTCTGCTCCTCGACTGGCGAGTCTCTTCATTCTACACATCTTTCGCTTGCATGGCTTGCCTCTGCACATTGTGTCCAACCGGGGTGTTCAATTTACTTCAAAGTTCTGGAGAGCCTTCTGTAAACTCCTGGATGTGAGATTGGACTTTTCCTCAGCTTATCACCACCAGTCCAATGGGCAAGTTGAGAGGATCAACCAGACCATGGAGAATTATCTCCGCCACTTCATCTCTTCACAGCACGATAACTGGGTACAGCTTCTTCCATGGGCCGAGTTCTCATACAACAACCAAACAAGTGAGTCCACCACTTCCACTCCATTTCACATTGTGTACAGTGAACATCCTAGAGTCCCTCTCCCAGTGTCGACCACATCTCAAGTACCCACTGCTGACTCTGCTTATAGGGACTTTTTGCAAATCTGGCAACAAACCCGATCCTCTATTAAACTGGCAGTTGGTCGCATGAAGCGAAAAGCAGATACTAGGAGAAGAGAGCCGCCTCAGTATCTTCCAGGGACTAAAGTCTGGCTGTCCTCTCAGAACATTCACTTGAAGGTACCCTCATACAAGTTTGCTCCCAGGTTCCTTGGTCCTTTCGAGATTCTGCAGTAGATAAACCTTGTCTATTATAAGCTGCGGCTGCCTCCTACCCTCAGAATCCCCAACTCCTTTCATGTGTCCCTCCTGAAGCCAGTGGTCCTGTACCGCTACAGCAAGACTTCTAGTTCCACAGTTGCTACCAGCGTTTCTTCTGATATATTCGAGGTGAGGGAGATCCTGGACTGGAAGAGGGTAGGAGGAAGGACTTTCTATTTGGTGGGCTGGAGAGGGTTTGGTCCTGAGGAGAGGTCCTGGGAGCCAGAAGAAAACCTCGGAGCCCCTGCGCTTATTAAGAAATTCCTCTCTCGCTCTGGCCCCAAGAAGAGGGGGCGTAAGAGGGGGGATACTGTAGCGTCCATGGCCACGGGCCGTCGGGTTTACTCACCTCACGACACCCGCAGCCATGGATCCGTGAGCGCTGGTCCACGTCTCCTTCCTAGGAGATGCCAGCGTTCACTTCCACTCCGGTCTGCTGTGTCCCGTAGGGTGCTCGTGCCCGGCTTTAAAGGGCCAGCGCGCGCACAAAGGAAATCGTCAACATCATCAACTGGCATGATTTCCTGGTCTATAAGAAGGTCCCAGGCCTTCTGATCCTTGCCTGAGCGTTGTTAGTTTTCCCAGTCTGTCTTGCAAATGGTCCCTTAGTGTTTCCCGTTCCAGTTGTTACCCGTGTCTTGTTACCTGTTCCTGTTTCCCGTGCTGTGCCTATAGTATCGAATCGTGCCACGTCCTGTGTCATCTGCCACGTCCGGAGGAATCCGCCATGTCCTGTGTCAACTGCCACGTCCGGAGGAATCCGCCATGTCCTGTGTCATCTGCCACGTCCGGAGGAATCCGCCACGTCTGGCGCAACCTGCGGCACCTGTGTCATACGCTACATTTGGCGTTATCTGATGCACCCATCTCCATCAGTGCCAGAGCTGCGGCCACTGTCTGGACTATCCAGGTACCCTTGTGCGGGACATTGTATTGCTGGGGTTTCCTGTTGTTTGGCCAGCTGCCTCCCTGCTACGGCGGTACGACCTAGTGAGTCCACTACCCGCTTCGTGACACCATGTAACTAAGTCTCATATGCTGACACTTTTTTTTCTAATTTTTCCTAATGTTTAGGATAGCCCTTTATAATATGTGACTTATGTAACACCAGCCATTATATGAGACCAGTTATGTTCTATCTCTAGACCTGACGTTATACAGATGGGGCGTGCAAAAAGAATAATCTCAAGGGTAAACTGGTGCAGTGAAATGTCATTAAGCATGAATTAGTTTGCGGATGCGAAAGTTCATTTCAATCTTGAAGACTTCACAAGATCCTCTAAGAACAATTGTAAGAATAGTAAATGATATGAATAATCAAGTTTTCTCTAGCAATCAAGACTCTATTATAATAGGACTGCAGCACATGATCCAATTATACCTGGTGATTTTTGCCATCTCATTACGGCTCAAAGTATTCAGCACAGAACAGTCTCCAATGCGCTTTTTAATCCATAGCTCGTACCCAATACGAGAATACAGAAGAAGCATGGCAGCAAGGGGTACTAAGAACAGGGCCACCAGGATAAATATGGCATAAGCCCTGCGCAGGGCAGCGTCACTCCATGACTCAAGGCAACATACATGGTACAAGTTGTAGAGCAAGTCATATTTCACCTGCAAGACAAACATGTACAGACTCAATTAGAAAGAGTATAATATGTGAAGCATGATGACATCATAATCCTTTGAGCTGCCCAACCAATTAGATCTACTTATCCCCCAAATAGTTTTTAACAATGTAACATTAAAAGAACGTTTGCCTTAATAAATGAGTTGCTTACCTCTAATGTCTGTACATGCAGCATTGGAGAACCTACAACAATAGCGATAGTCCATACACATCCTAAAAGAGAAAAAGGAGAATGATCTATAGAAGCAGTAGCTCAGAGAGGACTGCAGGGATGACGGATTATAACCTAGTATACTCATTTATGGTCATGGCAAAAGTAGTCGACTACGCTATTAATTCCACCGAAAAAAACGGAAACCTTACGGAACTGAGACAAACGGAAACCATTGGCAACGGAAGCATTACAATCGAAATCAATGGTAATGCAAACAGAAAGCTATGGTTTCCGTTTGGTTTCTGTTCATGGGTTCCCCTGATGGAAAGATCTGACGGAACCCATGAACGAAACCCCGACGTAGATGCGAACGAAGCATAAAGGGCACCAAATATCCTTCAGTGAACTGTGCCAATAGATTGATCCTACAGGATGTTAACCTGAGTCCCACTGAGTGTGCTCCTTCCATTACATTGACTTGTCACACTTTTATTAAAGGGGTATAAAGGGGCACCTGTCACCTTCCCTGTCTTTTCAATACCCATTAAAAACAGGAACGAGAAAACTTTGTAATTTACAGAATTTAAAACGTGCCATGGATAAACCTTTTTATTTTTGCAAAGAAGAGTTTATCTCGCTCATGAAATCTGGCAAACAGCTAATCTCTCCTCTTAAACCTTCACACAATACCTTAAAGAGGCTCTGTCACCAGATTTTGCAACCCCTATCTGCTATTGCAGCAGATTGGCGCTGCAATGTAGATTACAGTAACGTTTTTATTTTTAAAAAACAAGCATTTTTGGCCAAGTTATGACCATTTTTGTAGTTATGCAAATGAGGCTTGCAAAAGTCCAAGTGGGTGTGTTTAAAAGTAAAAGTCCAAGTGGGCGTGTATTATGTGCGTACATCGGGGCGTTTTTACTACTTTTACTAGCTGGGCGTTCTGACGAGAAGTATCATCCACTTCTCTTCAGAACGCCCAGCTTCTGCCTGATCACGCTGTGACGTCACTCACAGGTCCTGCATCGTGTCAGACGAGCGAGGACACATCGGCACCAGAGGCTTCAGTTGATTCTGCAGCAGCATCGGCGTTAGCAGGTAAGTCGATGTAGCTACTTACCTGCAAACGCTGATGCTGCTGCAGAATCAACTGTAGCCTCTGGTGCCGATGTGTCCTCGCTCGTCTGACACGATGCAGGACCTGTGAGTGACGTCACAGCGTGATCTGGCAGAAGCTGGGCGTTCTGAAGAGAAGTGGATGATACTTCTCGTCAGAACGGCCAGCTAGTAAAAGTAGTAAAAACGCCCGATGTACGCACATAATACACGCCCACTTGGACTTTTACTTTTAAACACACCCACTTGGACTTTTGCAAGCCTCATTTGCATAACTACAAAAATGGTCATAACTTGGCCAAAAATGCTCGTTTTTTAAAAATAAAAACGTTACTGTAATCTACATTGCAGCACCTATCTGCTGCAATAGCAGATAGGGGTTGCAAAATCTGGTGACAGAACCTCTTTAACCCCTTGCTGCTGCAAACATTTTCAGTTTTTTCATTTTCTTCTTTTTCTCCCCACCTTCCAAATGCCATAACTTTTTTATTTTTCCGTCAATATAGCCGTATGAGGGCTTGTATTTTGCGGGACAAGTTTTCGTTTTTCACGGAAGCATTTATTGTATCATATAATGTATTGAAAAGATGGGAAAAAAATCTTTGTGGTGTGGAATTTGGAAAGAAAAACTGTTTCCGCCATGGCTGTTGGGGTTTAGTTTTTATTGCGTTCATCATGAAGTAGTAATGACATGTTAACCTTATTCTGGGGGTCGATATGATTACGGCAATACCAAATTTATATTTGTTTATGTTTTACTACTTTTACAAAGGAAAAACTAATTAAAATAATTTGTTTTGTGTTGTCATAGTCTTATGTTCTATTACTTTTTTGTTTTTCCATCGATTGACCAGTGTGAGGGCTCAATTCTGACCAAAAACAGCAATTTTGGCATTAAAAAATTGTTCTTTCAGGTCGTTCACCATGCAGGTTAAATAATGTTATATTGTGATAGTTCTGACTTTTATAGATGCGGCGATACCAATTATCTTAATTTATTTTGTTCTAGATTACTATTGGTGAAAAATTGGGAAAATATATTTAAAAAAAATAAATAAAATGTACTGATTATTTCATTTTTTTTTTTAGTACCTCTAGGGGACTTGGAAGGAATCATTGGATTGCTTGCACAATGTACTGCAATACTTATGTATTGCAGCATATTGTATTTTTTACCGGCTCTTATTAAGTACTGGAGCAGTAGGATGTCAGACCTTTGGGCCTTCATTGAGATTGCCATGACAACCCCCAGCACTCCGCAAACACGTCGGAGGGCAGGGCGATGGGCTGTTGAAGGAGGCCACCCCCTTCATTCTAATAGATTAGATGTCGAATCCCGGCCATTGAAGTAAAGTGTCAGCTGTAACATACAGCTGAAACCTGCTAAGGATGGAGTCTGTAAGCCTGCTCCATACTTCCCCTTGCCGGCTTTGATGTAACCCTATGTCGGCAAGGCGTTAAAGGGAGTTATCCTTGGGAAGTCATAGAGTGGTTCCCCTGCTCAGAACTCACATCTATTAGTTTATTTAGAAAAAAAGGGAACATTCCTCAGCACATCCACAATGTGTAGTATAAAAAGAGCTTTATTTGGTCATTTTTTAAAAGTCCATAGAAGACACAGGTAAGGCGTGTTACGGCTACTTTTAGGGGTAACACACCTTACCTGTGTCCTCTATGGACTTTTAAAAAATGACCAAATAATGCTCTTGTTATACTACACATTGTGGATGTGCTGAGGAATATCCACTTTTTTTCTAAATACACTAATAGATGTGAATTCTGAGCAGGGGAACCACACTATGACTTCTCAGCTCTTGTGCTGAGGAATATCTCCTTTTTTCGAAATATTGAATTCCTTGTCTGCCTACAAGCCCCCCTTCCAATTGCACTCCATTGAGAAACTACAGGTCTCAGGATGAAATATTGGGTGAGCACATTTGTGGCTTTTGGTGCTGTCTTTCTATCTATTAGTGTAGTTTGAACTCCCGTTTTGTGGTGACTCTGTACGATCTTGCATAATATGGTAACTCATTAATTTGAATGGGTGCCATGTGATTCTACAGAGGAAATGTATGACTATCTACAGCATCTCGCTGTAATATCAGCTAATCGACATGGATCTTTGTAGGCTAAGCTAATCCACATTGGCTTTGATCTAAAAGGTTTGCTGGTGGCTTTCTCTATCCTGTGTATTTTCACTGTCTGTACTGACTAGAAGTGCAAAAGAGAAGAAGCTGAGTAGGAGTTATGTTTCTATATAACCTGTTTCTAGTGTTAGGGCCAGTTCACACAGAGTTTTTTGGCGCTAATTTTGACACATAAACCAGCGCCAAAAAACTGCCCAAATCGACCCCCATTGATTTCAATGGGAGGCAGAGGCGTTTTTTCTCGGCCAGCTTATGGCCTCTGACCTCCCACTAAAATCAATGGGAGGCAGAAAAACCCTGTGGCGCTCGTTTCTGAGTGTTCATTGTCCACTGTCCTTGCATTAGATTCAATGGCCGCTGGCAAAGGACGCTGTGAAAAACACGGAAAAATAAGCATTAAAACAACACTGTCAGTTCAAACTCTGCCTCAAAATTCCTTTCTGCCTGCAAAAAAACTCTGTGTCAACTACCCCTTAAGGTCTAATTTCCATAGAGTTTTTTTGGCGCTGATTTGACGTTGGAATCAGCGCCAAAACACATCCGAAATAGCCACCCATTGATCTCAATTGGAGGCGGAGGCCTTTTTTCTCCCAGGTGTCTTTTAGCATGTCCTTTCTTGCCACGGTTCCGCCTCTGACCTCCCATTGAAATGAATGGGAGGCAGAAAATCGCTGTGAATAATTCCTGGAGGAGGCAGATTTTTTCTGTCTGCAAAATACTCTTTGTGAACTAGGCCATGTATCCAAAAGGACAGGACTCAATGTACATGCCCCAAGTATACTGGTTCTGAAAAAAATGAAACATCGCACCATTGTAGCTAATATAAAATAAAAATGATCACAGGCTCACTTTAACATTTTCATTAGTAAGCACCAGTGCCACCCCATCATATTATACAAAGTCAAATTCTCATTCTTGGTTACCAAGCATCTTGTAAGCCCTCCTGTTGGTGTACTGCCTCTTCATCTTCAGTGGGTGGACAATGCCTTGGTACCTCTCCACTGCGATACACGTCATGGTTAATGTGCTGGCCACCACTGCTGTGGTTTGAATAAATGGAACCATCTTACAGACAAATGGCCCTATGGAAGAAAATGTCATTGCAGACTTGAATAAATATTTGCCCACTACAAGCCACTCAAACTGCTACATAGTATGTATCATATTCACTCTTTTACCATGATTCTTAGTTCTTATCAATTCTGTTTTATCTAATTCTTATTAATAACAGTGACGTTCTGTAAAATGGAAAGTGAAGACGTTATTTTTATGGAGAAGGAAGTCTCTACATTTTACAAAGCTGTTTTGATATTAAAACACAATGATATTGGCAAAAACATATTTAGGGTTCAGGTGTCAAACTATATGGGTGGCACAAAAAATACAGCATTTGAATAAGTGCCATAATTATAAAAAATGGGGTTGTACCCATGCTATTGGAATATGGTGATGTAAGTACCATATCATGACATCAAAAATGTACAAGAGGCTTAAAGCGGTTGTCCAGGCACCAATACCTGCTTTGACTGCCTCCGGGCACAGGACAACCATGCCAGAAACCTGCTTCGACTGCCTCCGGGCAGCGGATGACCATGCTCCGGTCACATAATAGTGGCCGAGCTGCAGTACTCCAGCACGGCCGCTATGCAGTGTATGGAGCCATCTGCTTCCGGCTCCGAATACTTCATAACCTGCATTACATCTGGGGCCCGGAGGCAGCCAGAGCAGCTGATTGGTGTGGGGGTTCGGTTGTCAGACCCCCGCCGATCATATACTGATGATCTATTCTGTGGATAGGTCATCAGTTGTTCATGCCTGGATGACCCCTTTAACCTCTACAGGTAGGGGCGTAGAGCTAAAGGTTCATGAGCCCCGATGCAAAGGTTCTTCTTTGGGCCCCCCCAAAAAACTTCTCATGGCAGACGGCCCGCAGCTTTCAGATGTATCGCTGGATATCCTAAGTGACCCAGCGATGCAACACTAGAAGCCAGGGGCGTCACTAGGGTCTTGAAACATCAGGGGAAATAGCCCCAATACATATATCCCCCCCCCCCAAAAAAATGTGTGTGCGTGTATGTATATGTGTATATAGGAGACAGCATATCTAAAGCACCACGACCCTATAGCTATGGATAGGATTAGATACAGTGGCTTAGCAGACTTTATCACATATAAGTGAATTGGATACAGTGGCTCAGCAGACAGTATCACACATGATAGGATTAGATATAAGGCCCAGCAGACAGTATCACACATGATAGGATTAGATATAAGGCCTAGCAGACAGTATCACACATGATAGGATTAGATATAAGGCCCAGCAGACAGTATCACACATGATAGGATTAGATATAAGGCCAGCAGACAGTATCAGACATGATAGGATTAGATATAAGGCCCAGCAGACAGTATCACACATGGTAGGATTAGGTATAAGGCCTAGCAGACAGTATCACACATGATAGGATTAGATACAGTGGCTCAGCAGACAGTATCACACATGATAGGATTAGATACAGTGGCTTAGCAGACAGTATCACACATGATAGGATTAGATACAGTGGCTCAGCAGACAGTATCACACATGATAGGATTAGATACAGTGGCTCAGCAAACAGTATCACACATGATAGGATTAGATATAGGACCCAGCTCGCTGACATTGCGGCTCTAGCGCTGGACCCAGGGAAGGTAAGTATAAGTATTGTTTTGCTTTTTTATGTGTTACTAATTATTTTTGTGTTTGTGTTTTTTACAGGTTCAGTCGTTGGACAACGTTGGATTTGAGTACTACTTCGATGACAGCTTTTTTATTCTCAATAAAATGGATAACGAGGGTTGTGTGTCGGATTTATAATTTCAATAAAAAAAAAAATTCTATGTCTGTATTTTTCGGAACTTTATTACTACCACCTTAGTAATGGCCGCTGGCTGATTGACAACGTCCATTACTTAGGCGAGGCTTAATGTTAGACATGAAGAGGCTAACACTAACCACCATTATAACCCCGGTACCCACCGCCACGAGGGGTACCGGGAAGAGCCGGGTACGATCCAGTACCCGACCATCTGTAGTGATGGAGGGGCACTGGGGTGGCTGCAGGCTGGTATTATTAGGCTGGAAAAGCCCAAAAACAGTGGCCCTTCGCACCCCGGTAATGCTAGCCTGCTGCTGCTATGTTGTATCTGGCATCAGCAGGCTAACACTAAGCCTTGTCTATGTAGGGGATGCTGTCAATCAGCCACCAGCTATTAAAAAGCCCATAGTAATAAAGTTTTAAAAAATACAGATGTAAAAAAAATAGGATTATTGGAATAAAAAAAACCCACACAACCCAGTCGTCGAATCCGACGTAGTCCAAGATTCGAACCTCTAAAAAAATACAAACACAAAAACAAGATTAGTAAGGGCCTGTTCACATCATCACCTGTTAGCATCAGTCGACTGCGCTATTGGTTGTGTCAAGAACAACGGAACCCTGTCACAACGGTGACAAACGGAAACCTTAGGCAACGTTTCCGTCACCATGGAGATCAATGGTCAAGGAAACGGAAGCTGAGCTTTCAGTTTGCCTTTCCGTTGAGGGGTTAACCTGACGGAAACCTCTGACGGAACCCCTCATCGGAAGGGCAAAACTGATGTGGACACAGCCTAACACATATGGTATGCTTAGATACAGGGCCCACGTGCATGTGTGATACTGTTTGTTGGCCCCTGTATCTAAGCCTACCACAAGGTATGTTTGGATATAGGGTCCAGCAGACAGTAATCTTATACAGTATAAGATTACTGTCTGCTGGTGCCCGGTATCTATGCCTACCACATGGTAGTCTTAAAGGGGTTGTCCAGTCCCTAAACTTGATGGCCTATCCTCAGGATAGGCCATCAATAGCTGATGGGTCGGGGTCCGACTCCCGGGACCAGTGCCAATCATCTGTTTTGAAGGGGGTGCAGCGCTCTTACAAACGCTGCTTCCCCTTAATTTCCCTTACCTGCTCACACTGTGAATCGCTGACACATCCGTGTCGGCGATTCACAGTGTGAGAAAGTAACCGGAATGAAGGGGAAGTAGTGCTCGTACGAGCGCTGCACCAGCCCTTCAAAACAGCTGATATTAACAGGGTGATATTAAACTTACCCTTCTCTTCAGCCAAGCAGAGGTCCTGACTCCATCCATGGTCGGGATGTTGTGAGCAGCGCATAGCGTTGTGACGTCATGCGCTGCGCACAACGTTGTGACTTCACAACCTCAACTGCACTCCTGAAGAAGGCAGGTAAGTACTGCCAGTTACTATAGTAACGGGGGCTCGTGTAGTTTATTACATAAGCCCCAGTTACCATAGTAACTTTGCATTGATGTGGTTACTATAGTAACTTTGCATTGATGTGGTGCGGGAGCCCCCTGGCTTCGGGGCCCGGTCGCAATTGCGACCGCTGTGACCCCTATAGTTACGCCACTGTCTACAGGCTTCCCCTTCTCTTCAATTCGAGACTTATTTATGTAACAGACATTGGCATTTCACAATGAAGAAAAATATGTTGTAGGCAGCACAGTGGCACGGTGGTCAGCAATGTTTCCATGCAGCACTCGAGTCTGTGAATAGAACCAGGCGCAACTTGGAGTTTGTATGTTTTCCCCGTGTTTGTGTGGGTTTCCTCCTACACTGCAAAATACATAATTGACTTCCCTAGTGTGTGTGAGAAAGGGAAATTATATTGTGGACAGGGACTGATATAAATGATGACAACATCTGTATCTGCGAAATATGCTGCTTCTGTACAGGTGATAAAGTAAAAATTTATAGGTTCAATTTGTAAAATAGAACCTTGGGGCCCCATGCACATGATCGTAAAAAATCTCCCATTCAGTTCTATTGGCCGCGGACACCTTTCTGTATCGCTATGGATAGGTGTCCGTGCCATAGAACTGTACCGCAGAAGATAGATTATGTCCCATCTTTTGCATTTTATGGGCCGTGCTCCCATACTTTGTATGGGAGAACGGGCCGAAAGTGCAGGGCTGCGGTCCGCGGCCAGCTATGCCCGCAATCGCGGGCCGTGATTAAAGGCACGGCCGTGTGCATGAGGCCTTAAAGAGAACCTGTCAGCGAGGGCAGCAAAAACTACCTTACAGGTTCTCTTTAACACGCAACCGTCATAAATCAGTGTAGTGTTATCAGTAGAGAAGCGTGGATTAGTTATTGGCTCTTACAATTTCCACAAGTTAAAAATTAAGAATGTTTTAATGAGTTGTTGGTCACGTACTCTGTCATCGCTCAATATTATGCAGCATATTGTGCAGCACACAAACAAATCACCCCAGGTGTCCAATAAAGACAGATTTATGACTGATTTTGATAAATCATCACACACATGTTGGAATAGATTATAGAAATCTTCTTCTTGGGTGCTTGACTGAATCAAGAATCAGTCTAAGGCCTGATTTACACGAGCGTGTGCGTTTTGCGCGCGCAAAAAACGCTGCGTTTTGCGTGCGCAAAAGGCACTTGACAGCTCCGTGTGTCATCCGTGTATGATGCGCGGCTGCGTGATTTTCGCGCAGCCGCCATCATAGAGATGAGGCTAGTCGACGCCCGTCACTGTCCAAGGTGCTGAAAGAGCTAACTGATCGGCAGTAACTCTTTCAGCACCCTCGACAGTGAATGCCGATCACAATATACACCAACCTGTGAATAAAGAAAGACGTTCAAACTTACCAGGAACTGCCTGCTTCCTCCAGTCCGGTCTCCCGGCCGTTGCCTTGGTGACGCGTCCCTCTCTTGTCGTCCGGCCCCACCTCCCAGGATGACACGGCAGTCCATGAGACCGCTGCAGCCGGTGATTGGCTGCAGCCTGTGCTTGGCCTGTGATTGGCTGGAGCTGTCACTTGGACTGAACTGTCATCCCGGGAGGTCGGACTGGAGGAAGGAGCCGGGACTTATCGGTAAGTCCGAACTTCTGTTTTTTTTTACACGTATATGTATATTGTGATCGAAAGTCACTGTCCATGGTGCTGAAACGGTTTAAGT
Organism: Rhinoderma darwinii; assembly: GCF_050947455.1. NCBI lineage: Eukaryota > Metazoa > Chordata > Amphibia > Anura > Rhinodermatidae > Rhinoderma > Rhinoderma darwinii. The sequence goes on from NC_134689.1 coordinate 342,583,804, forward strand.
CTTTCAGCACCGTGGGCAGTGACTGTCTCCTGACGTCGCGTACCCGAACATTTTTTGCCGGGTTCGGTCAAAACGAGTTCGGCCGAACCCGGTGAAGTTCGGTGCGCTCATCTCTAATTTGACACTCCGTTTGGATGTTTGTAAACAGAAAAGCACGTGGTGCTTTTCTGTTTACATTCATCCTTTTGACAGCTCTTGCGTGATTTTCGCGCATGCAACGCAGTAGCGTCCGTGTGCCATGCGTTGCTTTCACGCACCCATTGACTTCAATGGGTGCGTGTTGCGTGAAAAACGCACGATTATAGAACATGTCGTGAGTTTTACGCAACGCACTCACGCTGCGCAAAATTCACGCATCGTCTAAACTGCCCCATAGAGTAATATAGGTGCGTACGACACGCGTGAAAAGCACGCGCGTCGCATGCGTGTATATTACGCTCGTGTAAATGAGGCCTAATTCCTATCGCCTGGCAGCACCATATCATTATCTGATGCCAGTGTTATCTTATCAGATTTTCAGGCTTGCATAACCTAAGCAAATAACAACCATTTTACAAATCTCCTAGCAATTAATACACAATTTACAAAATTCCATCTGTTAAAAAGTGCTGTAGGTATATGTATCTGAAATTTATGAGAACTGGAGATATATATGCTAAAGTAGTGCTTAAAGAGGCTCTGTCACCAGATTTTGCAACCCCTATCTGCTATTGCAGCAGATAGGCGCTGCAATGTAGATTACAGTAACGTTTTTATTTTTTAAAAACGAGCATTTGTGGCCAAGTTATGACCATTTTTGTATTTATGCAAATGAGGCTTGCAAAAGTACAACTGGGCGTGTTGAAAAGTAAAAGTACAACTGGGCGTGTATTATGTGTGTACATCGGGGCGTTTTTACTTCTTTTACTAGCTGGGCGTTCTGACGAGAAGTATCATCCACTTCTCTTCAGAACGCCCAGCTTCTGGCAGTGCAGACACAGCCGTGTTCTCGAGAGATCACGCTGTGACGTCACTCACAGGTCCTGCATCGTGTCGGACGAGCGAGGACACATCGGCACCAGAGGCTACAGATGATTCTGCAGCAGCATCGGCGTTTGCAGGTAAGTCGATGTAGCTACTTACCTGCAAACGCTGATGCTGCTGCAGAATCAACTGTAGCCTCTGGTGCCGATGTGTCCTCGCTCGTCTGACACGATGCAGGACCTGGGGAAGTGACGTCACAGCGTGATCTGCCAGAAGCTGGGCGTTCTGAAGAGAAGTGGATGATACTTCTCGTCAGAACGCCCAGCTAGTAAAAGAAGTAAAAACGCCCGATGTACGCACATAATACACGCCCAGTTGTACTTTTACTTTTCAACATGCCCAGTTGTACTTTTGCAAGCCTCATTTGCATAAATACAAAAATGGTCATAACTTGGCCAAAAATGCTCGTTTTTTAAAAATAAAAACGTTACTGTAATCTACATTGCAGCGCCTATCTGCTGCAATAGCAGATAGGGGTTGCAAAATCTGGTGACAGAGCCTCTTTAAAGGGTTTTTACCATCAGAGACATTTATGAAATGTCCACAGGATATGTCATAAATGTCAGATAGATGCAGGTCCCACCTCTGGGACCTGCACCTATCTCTAGAACGGGACCCCATAAATCCGTTCTACTGCTCTGTGTTGTGGCTGAAGCATGTGATTTCCGATCATCAATTACTGTTTCCATAGCTCCCATAGTAGTGAATGGTAGTTACGGAAGAAGCGTAGCATGCGAGCTACGCTGTTTCCGTAACTACCATTCAGTTCTATGGGACTTACGGAAGCGAGCCACACTGATTCCGTAATTCATGGTCGGGAATCACACGTGTCAGCCACAGCACAGCAACCTCCTTAAAGAGGCTCTGTCACCAGATTATAAAATCACTATCTCCTATTGAATGTGATCGGCGCTGCAATGTAGATAACAGTAAAGTTTTTTGTTTTTTTTAAAACAATCATTTTTGCCCAAGTTATGAGCAATTTTAGATTTAGGCAAATTAGCTTTTCAATGGACAACTGGGCGTGTTTTCTCGTTTTACCAACTGGGCGTTGTGAATAGAAGTGTATGACACGACCAATCAGGATCATACACTTCTCATCCAATGGCGGATTATAATATGGGCGGTTCGGGCGGTCGCCCGGGGCCCGAGGCTGCCAGGGGGCCCATTGGGGCCTGAGGCTGCCAGGGGGCCCATCGCGGCCCGAACCGCACACAAACTTAAAAAACTATGCAGCGTTGCCGCGCTGCCCGCTTCCAACTGAATCTGCGTCCGCAGGATGCAGATTCAGTTGGGTTGAATGCTGGAGCCTCGCCCCAGCATTCACTCTGCCGTGAGCGGCTCGGTGCAGGCAGGCGCGATGTAGTGACGTCATCGCGCCTGTCTGCACGGAGTTACTCACAGCACAGTGCAGAGGAGGAGGAGAAGCATCCCCCACCGTCGTGGGAACCGGGATAGGTAAGTAATTATGTTTTCTTTTTTATTAGGTACGTACATATGGGGCATTATGCTGTGTCAGCTATGGGGGCATTATACTGTGTCAGCTATGGGGCATTATGCTGTGTCAGCTATGGGGCATTATGCTGTGTCAGCTATGGGGCATTATGCTGTGTCAGCTCTGGGGCATTATACTGTGTCGGCTATGGGGCATTATACTGTGTCAGCTATGGGGCATTATACTGTGTCAGCTATGGGGCATTATACTGTGTCGGCTATGGGGCATTATGCTGTGTCAGCTATGGGGCATTATACTGTGTCACCTCTATGGGGCATTATACTGTGTCACCTCTATGGGGCATTATACTGTGTCAGCTATGGGGCATTATACTGTGTCAGCTATGGGGCATTATACTGTGTCAGCTATGGGGCATTATGCTGTGTCAGCTATGGGGCATTATACTGTGTCAGCTATGGGGCATTATACTGTGTCAGCTATGGGGCATTATACTGTGTCAGCTATGGGGCATTATACTGTGTCAGCTATGGGGCATTATACTGTGTCGCACCTATGGGGCATTATACTGTGTCAGCTATGGGGCATTATACTGTGTCAGCTATGGGGCATTATATTGTGTCAGCTATGGGGCATTATACTGTGTCACCTCTATGGGGCATTATACTGTGTCACCTCTATGGGGCATTTTACTGTGTCACATCTATGGGGGCATTATACTGTGTCAGCTATGGGGCATTATACTGTGTCACCTTTATGGGGCATTATATTGTGTCACATCTATGGAGGCATTATACTGTGTCACAGCTATGGGGGCTTTATACTGTGTTGCAGCTATGGGGGCATTATACTGTGTCACAGCTATGGGGGCATTATACTGTGTCACAGCTATGGGGACATTATACTGTGTTGCAGCTATGGAGGCATTATACTGTGTCGCAGCTATGGAGGCATTATACTGTGTCGCAGCTATGGGGGCATTATACTGTGTAGCAGCTATGGAGGCATTATACTGTGTCGCAGCTATGGGGGCATTATACTGTGTCGCAGCTATGGGGGCATTATACTGTGTTGCAGCTGTGGAGGCATTATACTGTGTCGCAGCTATGGGGGCATTATACTGTGTTGCAGCTATGGAGGCATTATACTGTGTCGCAGCTATGGAGGCATTATACTGTGTCGCAGCTATAGGGATATTATACTGTGTCACAGCTATGGAGGCATTATACTGTGTCGCAGCTATGGGGATATTATAATGTGTCACAGCTATGAAGGGCATTATACTGTGTCGCAGCTATGAAGGGCATTATACTGTGGGGGCAGCTATGGGTGGCAATATACTATGGGGACAGCTACGGGGGACATTATACTGAGCAATTACAAAAGCTGCAGGTCCAAGGGGGGAGACGCTGTGTAGCACAATATACAAGGGGGGATTGTTGTATAGCACTATATAGAAGGGAGCGCTGTGTATCACTATATCTAAGGGGGATTGCTGTGTAGCACTATATACAAGAGGGGGAGGGCTATGTGACGCTATTTACAGAGGGGGAGGACTGTGTAGCGCTATTTACAGGGGGCTGTGTGTGGTGCTATCTACAGTGTTTGACACAATTATATTCAGGGGCGCAGTCTATGGTGCTATAATATTTAGGGGCACAGTGTTTGTACTATTTTATTCAGGGGCGCAGTGTTTTGTGCTATTATATTTAGGGGCACAGTGTGTGGCACCATGATAATATTATCTTTGTTTATAGGTGTGGAAATGTTGGAAAAGTGAGGAGCAAAAGACATCTGAGTGGCAAATTCTGCAGAAATGGGTCATAGCCGGGAAAAGTCGTCATGAAGTCTGGACTGGATGGAGAAGAGGAAAAAAACTACCTCGTCACCTGTGAGTCACTAGATTTATAGACAATCTGTCATCTCTACTGACATGTTTATTATAGGAAATCCTTGTATTTCACAAAGTCTTTGTGCAGTCCAGGACTAATAGACAAATAAGTGTTACTATTCCCCTTGTCAGGAGAATGTGTCCCTACACGGCGCGATACTGTCAGTGATGGTTGGAGACTGTCAGTATGTGGGGACACAGCCTTTTGACAAGGGGAGTAGTAACACCCATTTGTTAATGTCTGGACAAAAAGGAAGTGTTACCAATAGTTACAGGGCGGCGGTGGAGAAGGGGGGCTCAACTATGGGTAACAGCCCAGGGCCTATGGTCTACTTAATCCGCCACTGTTCTCATCGTTCCCACCCAGCTTCTTTCACTGCACAGACACCCAGCATGACGTCACCCACAGGTCCTTCACCATCGCGTCGGACGAGAGAAGATACATCGGCTCCAGGCGTCCGAGAGGGTAATATGCTTGTCTCTAGGGAGTTCACTATGCTTACCTGCACACGGTGATGCTGCTGCAGATTCAACTGTACCCTTTCGGACGCCTGGAGCCGATGTGTTTTCTCTCGTCCGACGCGAAGGGGAAGGACCTGTGGGAGGAAATTACGTCACAGCGTGATCTCGCGAGAACACGCTGTGTGTCTGTGCAGTGAAAGAAGCTGGGTGGGAACGATGAGAAGTGTATGATTGGTTATCGTCATATACTTCTATTCACAACGCCCAGTTGGTAAAACCAGTAAACACGCCCAGTTGGTAAAAACACAATACACGCCCAGTTGGTAAAATGAGAAAACACGCCCAGTTGTCCATTGAAAAGCTAATTTGCATAAATCTAAAATTGCTCATAACTTGGGCAAAAATGATCGTTTTAAAAAAAACAAAAAAAAACTTTACTGTTATCTACATTGCAGCGCCGATCACATTCAATAGGAGATAGGGATTTTATAATCTGGGGACAGAGCCTCTTTAACTGCAGAGCAAGTGAAGACATGATAGACTTTAGGTTTAAGGTGATCATAGTAAAGACCTGTGGCTGGGAAAGTACTGGAGGAGGTGTTTTTCTCACCTGTCTGGTTAAGATAGGTGAGATGAGGAATCCAGGAAAGTTGGGTTTCTCAGCAAAACTTAGTTTGGTGAGGTTTTTTGTTGTCTTTTTTCTGTGCCTGGGCTTCTTTGGAATGGCAGGTAGGATTGGTAGAAGGACTTGCCATTTCCTTCCCGCTCCAGTACAGGGTTTCTCCTAGCCCAAATCAGTACAGTTGTTCTAACTGGGCTGTTTAGGGCTGCAGTGAATGTTGTCCAGTGTCAGAGCCAGGGAAAAGTGTGGAAAACCTGATCCAAGGAACACTATATTCCTGGCTTATCATAGGTGAGGAAACCTGCTGTTTAGTTATTGCCCGGACGGACGAGCAAGGTGTTTGTTTGGTTTATATGCTGCAAGTCTTGTATGCTGGATAACCACTTGTTTGTTTTTGGACTGCAATAAAGCCAAGTGTGGACTTTAACCCCTTAATGACCAGCCTATTTTAAACCTTAATGACCAAGGTATTTTTTAAGTTTTTCCATCATTGCATTCCAAGACAGAGCTCTAACTTTTTTATTTTTGCGTCGACATAGCTTTAAGAGGTCTTGTTTTTTGCGGGACAAGTTGTATTTTTTAATAGCACCATTTTGAGGTACATATTATTTATTGATTAACTTTTATAAACTTTTTGGGGGGGGGGGGCTAATAGAAAAAAAACTAAAATGTTGCCACTCTTTTTCGCGTCCTAAATCTACGCCATTTACCGTGTAGTATAAATAACACAATAGCGGGTTGTTATGATTGCAATGATACCAAATTTGTATACATTTTGTAAAAACGCTTTTTTTTTCCAAAATTTTTTGATTATTTGTTTTTGTGTCTCCATATTTGAAGAGCCATAACTTTCTTATTGTTCCGCCGATGCAGTTGTATGAGGGCTTTTTTTTTTGCGGGAAGACTTGTAGTTTTTATTGGTACCATTTTGGAGTAGATTCGACTTTTTGATCACTTTTTATCACATTTTTTTAAAGTCAGGATTCACAGAAAACAGCAATTTTTCCATAGTTTTTTATTTCATTCTTTACGGCGTTCACCGTGCGGGTTAAATAATGTAATAGCTTTATAGTCTGGGTCGGTACGGACGTGGTGATACCAAATACGCATAACTTTTTTTTACTTTTATTTGTTTTTTTAATAGTAAAGCAGTTTGTAAGGGGAAAAGTGGGGTTTTCATTTTTTTTTATTAACTTTATTAAACTTTTTTTACTAGTCCTACTAGGGGACTTTAATATGCCATCATCCGATCGCTATTATAATACACTGCAATACTTTTGTATCGCAGTCTATTACTGCCTGTCCGTTTAAAACGGACAGGCATCTGCTAAGGCGGGATTCAGACGAACGGGTCGTTCCCGAGCCCGAGTGCCGGCCGGTAAAATCGGCCATTCTGCCCGGCCGGTTTGCATAAAGTTTTGCATCCGTGCCGGGCCGGGCAGATCCGGACAGTGACATCAGCGGCAACTCCTGAAGGGGAATCCCCATGTGTTCGGGGATTCCACTTCAGGAGTTTCCCCTGATGTCACTGCCCAGATATGGACAGAGACATCAAGCGCTCTGTCCAGGAGCGGAATCCCGAAAACACGGGGATTCCGCTCCTTCAAGGAGCTAAAGTGCGGCTAGCACATAGCAGAGCGGGGAGATACCTCCCCGCTCTGCTATAGTGGCGTCGCTACGGTAGTAGCAGCCGCAGCAGCAGCAGCAGCTGCAGCTGCTAGCGGCGCCATCGCTCTGCGCTGTGAGGAGGAGGAGATAGAGCGCAAGAGCCGGGAAACCCGGCCATCACTCGGAACACATTCCGGTGATGGCCGTGTAATACCCAGCCCCATAGACATCTATGGGAGCCGGGCGGCCGGGTACCCGGGCGAAGATAGAGCATGTCCTATTTTTTGACAGCCGGATTTCCCGGCCGTCAAAAAATCGGTCGTGTGAGTAGCCCCATTAGGGGTCTATTATTCCTAATGCAGCCGGGTGCCGGCCGATTTATGAACGGCCGGCACCCGGCCAGGAAACCCTGCCGTGTGAATGAGGCCTAAGACATGCCTTTGGCATGACCTAGCAGGCATTTACTAGAGGATGACCTGGGGGCCTTTATTAGGCCCCCGGCTGCCATCGGAGACACAGACACTCGGTGATCTGATCACCGGGTGTCGGTGGGATGAGAGGGAGCTCCCTCCCTCTCTCCAAAACAACTCAGATGCGGCACACGCTATTGTGTGCCGCATCTGAGGGGTTAAACGGGTGAGATCGAGACTTATATCGATCTCACACATTCGAGCAGGGACACCCCCAGCTCTCAGCTACATCTGGCAGCTGAGAGCATGGAGATTTGACAGCTCCCTGCTCTGTTTATTTATTCTGATGCAGCTCCGTAAAAGGGCTTATGCATCAGAATAAAGCCCATTAGTGGCCGCCGTGAGAAGGCGTAATGGCTCTCACTAACGGGTTAAACCTGAACGGTATCGACATTCTCATTGCCAACCACAACCCGCTATGCACAGATCCCCACAATACCCATAGGAAAACTGCTGCTGAATAATCCTTCACCTGACAGTTATCCACCCTAATTCCTCCATTATTTTTATGGAGCAAAAGGAGATAAGGGGTTGTTGCTGCTTATCTCCAAGGGAAAACATACTTTTTTGAACAAGAAAAAACAATCCTGTATGATCTTTGTTAGCCCAAACAGCAGCAGTTGGTGATTGTTGAAAACAAGGGGATCCACCAACAAACATCTAATGTTTATTATATATTTATTGTCCCTACATCAACATGTTACTACAATTTAAATATATACATACTACATTAGTGTGCTGTTTTTTTCTTTTACACTGCATATATTTTTATTTTAATGTCTCTTTCTAAGAAATTGTACAGTATGTTGAGACCTTGAATAATGTCTCCTTGTAGTATAAGACTGTTGGGTCTGTATTGTCTATCTAGTAGGTCGATATGGTAAACCTATATGTTTTTTTCTTGTGTATAACATATTGCTACAAGAGTTAGAACTATAAAAAGCCAGGCTAAGCAAGATAAATGTATACAATATGTTTCTGGTAGGTCTGATAGAGGAAGCACTAAATAGTTGGTCTCTGCAATATAAAAACAATTGAATGATATGCATCGGACAATGATTGGAAATGTCTTTCATTTTCTTTTGTATATTGGATGAAAACAAGAGGATGGAAACAAGACAAAAGTCTCAAGACCCCATTTATGGCAGCTCTGATGTACTGATGAGAAAGGTTAATTCTTTATTATTTTGTTTACCTGTATGTAGGCAAATATTTATTTACAGAGACGTGTTGAACTTTGATTTAGCCATAAATGTGTTGTGCTAGATAAAAATACAAAACAGAAAAACAACCTCTCCATAAATAAATTATAGGTGCATATTTCTTGGCAGAAAAATTGCAAAACATTGTGCCTCATAAACTCGCACTTTTCTGGCCAATGTATGGAACCCAAAAGCAGCCATGACGTCCATGCAACCAAATATTGTCATTCATTAGAATGACACTTCAATAGGAGTCAATTTAAATCTTCCTCTACTGTAACTGTCAAGTAAAGAAAGTGCCACACTTACAGTGACTTCTATTGCAATGAAGGATTAAGTAAATTTAGAAGGAACTCATGTAGATCCTTTTAATTGAAATTGATAACATTCCCACATGTTTCCTCTGAAAGTATTGTTCCCGCAGAGATTCCTCATCATTGGATTTAGCCTTTGACCCATGTTACCTGGCAAAAGTTTGCAGATTTCCAGGTAACAGGGAGGTTATTTAGTAATTGGACGTCCCTGTTAGCAGGTTTTAAATGGTGCATATAAATGGTGTTTACATATACACACACACACACACACACACACACACACACACACACACACACACACACACACACACACGCATATATACACTACCGTTCAAAAGTTTGGGGTCACAAAGACAATTTTGTGTTTTCCATGAAAACTCACACTTATATTTATCAAATGAGTTGCAAAATGACTAGAAAATATAGTCAAGACATTGACAAGGTTAGAAATAATGATTTTTATTTGAAATAATAATTTTCTCCTTCAAACTTTGCTTTCGTCAAAGAATGCTCCATTTGCAGCAATTACAGCATTGTAGACCTTTGGCATTCTAGCTGTTAATTTGCCGAGGTAATCGGGAGAAATTTCACCCCATGCTTCCAGAAGGCCCTCCCACAAGTTGGATTGGCTTGATGGGCACTTCTTGCGTACCATACGGTCAAGCTGCTCCCACAACAGCTCTATGGGGTTGAGATCTGGTGACTGCGCTGGCCACTCCATTACAGATAGAATACCAGCTGCCTGCTTCTTCCCTAAATAGTTCTTGCATAATTTGGAGGTGTGCTTTGGGTCATTGTCCTGTTGTAGGATGAAATTGGCTCCAATCAAGCGCTGTTCACAGGGTATGGCATGGCGTTGCAAAATGGAGTGATAGCCTTCCTTATTCAAAATCCCTTTTACCTTGTACAAATCTCCCACTTTACCAGCACCAAAGCAACCCCAGACCATCACATTACCTCCACCATGCTTGACCGATGGCGTCAGGCACTCTTCCAGCATCTTTTCAGTTGTTCTGCGTCTCACAAATGTTCTTCTGTGTGATCCAAACACCTCAAACTTCGATTCGTCTGTCCATAACACTTTTTTCCAATCTTCCTCTGTCCAATGTCTGTGTGCTTTTGCCCATATTAATCTTTTCCTTTTATTAGCCAGTCTCAGATATGGCTTTTTCTTTGCCACTCTGCCCTGAAGGCCAGAATCCCGGAGTCGCCTCTTCACTGTAGACGTTGACACTGGCGTTTTGCGGGTACTATTTAATGAAGCTGCCAGTTGAGGACCTGTGAGGCGTCTATTTCTCAAACTAGAGACTCTAATGTACTTGTCTTGTTGCTCAGTTGTGCAGCGGGGCCTCCCACTTCTCTTTCTACTCTGGTTAGAGCCTGTTTGTGCTGTCCTCTGAAGGGAGTAGTACACACCGTTGTAGGAAATCTTCAGTTTCTTGGCAATTTCTCGCATGGAATAGCCTTCATTTCTAAGAACAAGAATAGACTGTCGAGTTTCACATGAAAGCTCTCTTTTTCTAGCCATTTTGAGAGTTTAATCGAACCCACAAATGTAATGCTCCAGATTATCAACTAGCTCAAAGGAAGGTCAGTTTTATAGCTCCTCTAAACAGCAAAACTGGTTACAGTGGTGCTAACATAATTGCACAAGGGTTTTCAAGTGTTTTCTAATCATCCATTAGCCTTCTAACACAGTTAGCAAACACAATGTACCATTAGAACACTGGAGTGATGGTTGCTGGAAATGGGCTTCTATACAGCTATGTAGATATTGCATTAAAAACCAGACGTTTGCAGCTAGAATAGTCATTTACCACATTAACAATGTATAGAGTGTATTTCTGATTAATTTAATGTTATCTTCATTGAAAAAAACTGTGCTTTTCTTTCAAAAATAAGGAAATTTCTGAGTGACCCTAAACTTTTGACCGGTAGTATATATACACACACACACACACACACACACACACACACTGGAACATATACAAATACATAAAGGCACATATATAGAAATTAGGCAAATATATATACACACAGACACACACATAGGCACTAGTGGCAGATTACGTAGGAAATAGGCCCTGGTCTGTTCCACAAACTTGGGCCCGCCTTCCCCACCGCTGTTCTGCCATGTCTATAGTGAACACCACCTTTCTGTGCAAGCATTGACAAATGGGTGTTACGATTCCCCTTGTCAAAGGCCTGTGTCCCTACATACTGACAGTCTTCAACCATCGCTGACAGTATCACACTGTGTAGGGACACATCCACTTGATAATGGGAATGGTAACATACATTTGTCTATTAGTCCTGGATACACAAAGACTTTATGTGGAATACATGGATTTCCTACAACAGAAATATCAGGAGAGGGGACAGATCCTCTATAGATCCAGTGACTCACAAGTCAGTCTTCTCTGATGGGAGTTGTTCTACCTAGTTATTTACTATTATGTTATTATAAAGTGGTCAGACATTTCTATACGATTTCATCAGATTTCAAAATAATTCAGCCAAGTTTTATATTTAATCAAGTCAGTTTGCATATTTATTCCTTACTATAATTTAATGGAAATAGGTGCCCAACAGAGATCATTGTTGCAAGCAGTGGGTAAATAATTTTGTCCAACAGCCTCTATACTAACAGCTGTGTAGACTATAACATCTGCAGGCAATAAAAAAAAAATCACCCTAAGTATTTAACATGTTCTGAATAATGTACCACTTCGCAAATTTAGTATTTTCTGTACCAATGCATAAGAAGGGCTGAAGATATATATATTGCTTGAAAAAGGCTCCATTGAGCGAGCTGAAAAGTCACACAAATATCTGCTGATCTGTTACCAGTGTAACCTCGAGATTATGGTCATTTCATGTTCTAATACTGTTTAATTCAAGTCTGTAATTCAGCATCATGAAACATAAACGGGATGACAAGCGCTGACCCTCAGGCTCATCATTGTTAATGCCAACCTCATATTTCTCAAGCACTGAAAATGTGTTATCCACATACCAACAAGAATATGTGACTGCCTAATGAGTTGATTACTCTCCCTCTAGGTAGAATTTAATGGGAATGCCCAAATCTAACATAACCTATGCTGTGGCCATGTCAGGATAGAATGAAGATACAAAAAGGGCATCACTAACGTTCCACATGACAAAGCTTCTGCCCCTGTGTCCCGGCTCCTCTGGCCTTAGTGATTTTTTGCTGCCAGTTTTTTGCTTTTGGCTCATTGAAGTTTTTGTTTAAATGGCAGCAAGGGGTTGGTTTGGCGTTTTTTTCAGGCAGTCAGGGGCGTTCTTCTCCCATAGACCTCCATTTATTTATTTGACTGATTAAAGAATGCATGTGTCAATGTGTGTTGTATTTTTTATGGCGATTATTATGACTTTTTTTACAGAAAAAATTCTGTGTTGCAAAGAGGAATCTTTGAATCACATGACTTGCACTGTGAAAAACACCACAAAAAAATGCAGATAGTAAAATACGCTATTTGGACGAAACGCCCCACAAAACACCGCAAAAACGCATGTGCGATTAAAGAAAAAGCTGGCGTTTTTAAATGTATTATTTGAAAATGCCTTAGGCATACCTCCCAACCATCCCATATTCAGCGGGACAGTCCCAGATTTCGGGCGGTGTCCCGCTGTCCCAGGCGGCCGGTGGTATGTCCCGGACTCCCGGTGTTAACTGTATCTGCGTCCTCGGGACGCAGATACAGTTGAACCCAATGCTGAAGCAGGGAACCGTCAGCTCTCTTCATCAGCTTTAGTACAGGGGACTCTCCGGGCACAGCGCTACTTTAAGTGCTGAGCCAGGGGAAGTCCTTGACGTCACTGTCCATATATGGACAGTGACGTCAGTGGCTCCTCCATAGCGTAATACCCTGCCAGAGCATTGCCGACGCTCTGACCGGTAATTCCACTTCTAGAGGTAATCCCTGATGTCACTGTCCATACACACTCATGTAGATAGTGCCACACAGTGCCCTCTGTAAATGGTGCCAAAAAACCCCCACCCCTTGTAGATAGTAACACACCCCACCCTATAAATAGTGCCGCTAACCGTCTCTCCTTGTAGGTAGTGCCACAGTGCCCCCAGTAGATAGTGAGATAGACCCTACCCTGTAGATAATGCCAAACCCCCTCCCCTTATAGATAGTGTCACAGTGCCCCCTGTAGTGCCACACAACCCACCCTGTAGATAGCGCCACAGTGCCCCCTGTAGATAGGGCCAGACAGTGCTCCCTGTAGATAGTGCCACACGCAGACCCCCATGTAGATAGTACTACAGTGTCCTCTGTAGATAGTGCTTCCTCAGCTACCCTAGGCCTAAAGACTATGAGGCGCCAAAACGGGACCCTTGTGTAGGCCATGTGATGCAGTAACTTCATTGTGCCGGCCTGCGCAGGGATCCTATTCCGGCGACTTATAGGCTGCAGGCCTAACGTGGCCTGTATCCTAGTGAACGGTGGAGCAGGGAGTTGAAAGCTCCCAGCTCCGCCATAGTATTTAATTGTATCTATGTCCTGAGGCGCAAATACAATTGAATGTGGCCTTATGCCCCAGATGCCCAGTGCTAGCGGCGCCCCATTTACTCATAAGGCATTATCTGCCCTGTGATGCCACACAGTTCGCACACCCCTATGGCTGGCCCTACAAACACATATATATATATATATATATATATATATATATATATATATATATATATAGAAGCTGCAGCAGCATGGAGGAGATTATACAGCAGTAATGAGCTTTGTTGCTGTGAATCCTGCAGTGAAAGGAGGATAATCCTGCTCTCCTATATCTATCTATCTATCTATCTATCTATCTATCTATCTATCTATCTATCTATCTATCTATCTATCTATCTATCTATCTATCTATCTATCTATCTATCTATCTATCTATCTATCTATCTATCTATCTATCTATCTATCTATCTGTCTATCTGTCTGTCTGTCTGTCTGTCTGTCTGTCTATCTATCTATCTGAGGCGTAACTAGGAAAGACTGGGCCCCATTGCAAACTCTTGACTGGGGTCCCCACTCGGGTGCCACAAGCAGCCCCCCTTATAGATAGTGCCCCCTGTAGAATTTGCCATACAACCCCCCTGTAGACAGTACTATATAGCCCCGCCTATAGACAGTGTCACACCCCCACTTGTAGATAGCGCCCCCACCTCCCTCTTGTAGATATTGCCATACAGCCCCCCTGTACATATCGCCATAAAGCCCCCCTGTATATATGTATAGTGCCACACCCATGACCCTTTAATGAGTAATTAGCATATAGTGTGCACCATTTTAAAAGTGGATTTAAAAGACTTTGCTGCATCTGAAAAAAACATACATTTGGAAATATTGTCAGGTCATGTTTTACCGCATGTTGGCGGTTCAAGGGGTTAAAACTACCAGACACGTTCCCATGAAATAAATAATGAATGGAGAACAATTCCATCTGCCCTGCAATTTTGTTATTATAAATATATTCTATATAATTACAGCTCCAGAACCAAGCTCTGACATATACGGCTCCAGAACCAAGGTCAATACATATATAGAGTACCAGAACCAAGCTCTGACATATATAAAGCACCAGAACCAAGCTCAGTACATATATACAGCACTAGAACCAAGCTCAGTACATATATACAGCACCAGAACCGAGCTCAGTACATAAATACAGCACCAGAACCGAGCTCAGTACATATATACAGTACCACAACCAAGCTCAGTGCATAAATATAGCACTAGAACCAAGCACTGACATATATACAGCACCAGAACCAAGCTCAGTACATAAATACAGCACCAGAACCAAGCTCAGTACATAAATACAGCACTAGAACCAAGCTCATACATATATACATCCCTAGAACAAAGCTCAGTACATATATACAATACCAGAACCAACCTCAGTACATAAATAAAGCACTAGAACCAAGCACAGTACATATATACAATACCAGAAGAAAGATCAGTACACAAATACAGCCCCAGAACGAAGCCCTACATATAGCCCCAGGTAGCTAGTGCCCCACAGGTAACCCACCCCTGTATATAGTGTCCCACATATAGCCCACCCCTATAGATAGTGCCCTACAAATAGCTCCCCTATAGATAGTGCTCTACATATACTCCACCCCTGTATATAGTGTCCCACATATAGCTCCCCTTTTATATAGCGCCCACATCCCAACATATAGACCCCCCTGTAGATAGTGTCCCACATCCCCACATATAGACCCCCTGTATATAGTGCCCCACATCCCCACATATAGATACCCCTGTAGATAGTGCCCCACATATTGACCCCCCTGTATTTAGTGGCCCACATCCCCACAATAAACCCCCCCTGTATATAGTGCCCCACATCCCCACATATAGACCCCCCTGTATATAGTGCCCCACATCCCCACATATAGACCCCCTGTATATAGTGCCCCACATACCCACATATAGACCCCCCTGTATATAGTGCCCCACATCCCCACAGATAGACCCCCCTGTATATAGTGCCCCACATCCCCACATATAGACCCCCCTGTATACAGTGGCCCACATCCCCACATATAGACCCCCCCTGTAGATAATGCCACTCACAGTTTACATACTCACATGATCCCGTTCTCGCGCCGTCCGGTAGCAATGCAGATCTGCTCTCTTCTGAGCAGGTCTGCTGGAGCTGAACAACATGTCGTTCAAAGGCGCTGATTGGCAGGGCAGAATGACTTGCCCCGTCAATCAACGCCTTTCAAGCACGGAAGCGGCGCCAATAGCATAGTTGAAAGGCGCTGATTGACGGGGAAAGTCATTTTGCCCCGCCAATCAGCGTCATTGTAAGGCACTGAATGGTCGGCCATTCAGCGCTAATGCATATATTTGTACCTGGCGGTGTACCAGGTTGTGGGCCCCGTAGCAGCCGCTACAGTACTTACGCCACTGCTATCTATCTATCTATCTATCTATCTATCTATCTATCTATCTATCTATCTATCTTTTAAGGTTTTCTTGAATATATCTTATCTTTGATGACTCCCCAAAAGTCCATCGGGGTAATGTCTGGTGATCATGGTGGAGATTCAACCAGGCCTCGTCTACCTACCCACCTTTGGGGTCATTTTTAGTCAAAAAAATTATGCAGCGCTAACGCACAGTGAGGAGTGCTCCATTTTACTGAAAATAGAAGTCTTCATTTTCATGCTCCAACTGCAATTGTGGTATTACATTTTCTTGGAGCATGTTATGGTACAGTTGTGAGGTAACCGTTGTATTGTAAAAGATAGGTCCAATTACCCCTTTACATGAAAGGGTCACCCAAACTGTAACCCCAGGTTGATTCAACTGTTCTTCAATTGTTGCAAGGGGGTTTTCTGTACATATAGATAGTTACATAGTTCGTCCGGTTGAAAAAAGACACATGTTCATCAAGTTCAACCAAGGGATGGGAAAAGGGAAGGGAACAATTTCTACACATAGGAGCTTATATTTTTTTGTTCTAGTAAATTATCTAAGCCTTTTTTAAAGCCATCTACTGTCCCTGCTGTGACGGCTCCTGTGGTAGATTATTCCATAATTTCACCGTTCTCACAGTAAAGAAGGATTGTCGGCTCTGCAGGTTGAACCTTTTTTTTCTCCAGACGAAGGGAGTGCCCCCTTGTTTTTTGAGGGGGTTTTACATGGAACAGGATTTCACTATATTTTTTGTGTGTGCCATTAATATATTTATATAAATTAATCATGTCCCCCTTAGTCGTCTCTTTTCAAGGCTAAATAGGTTTAATTATTTTAATCTTTCCTCATAACTTAGATTCTCCATGCCCCTTATTAGCTTCATTGCTCTTCTTTTGTATTTTTTCCAACTCCAGGGCATCCTTTCTATAAACTGGAGCCCAGAATGGAACTGCATATTCTAGATGAGGCCTCACTAATGCTTTGTAAAGTGGTAATATTATATCCCTGTCCCGCGAGTCCATGCCTCTTTTAATACACGACAATATCTTGCTGGCCCTTGAAGCAGCTGATTGACATGATTGAGCTGAAGTGGCTTTGAGGGCCTTATATATTAGGAACCCCCACAAATTACCCCATTTTAAAAACTGCACCCCTTAAAGTATTCAAAACAGCATTTAGAAAGTTTCTTAACCCTTTATGCGTTTTACAGGAATTAAAGCAATGTGGAAGGGAAATTTGCAAATTTCATTTTTTTTTAAGAAATTCCATTTGAATCCATTTTTCCTGTAATACTGAAGGTTTTTTTTTTTACCAGAGAAAGAGAAACACAACTGAATATTTATTGCCCTGATTCTGCAGTTTTTAGAAATATCCCACATGCGGCCCTATTTTTGTAATGGACTGAAACAAAAGCCCCAGAAGCAAAGGAGCACCTAGTGGATTTTTGGGCCTTCCTTTTGTTAAATTATATTTCAGGCACTATGTCAGGTTAGAAGAGGTCTTGTGGTGCAAAAAAAAAAGGAAACCCCACAAAAGTGACTCCATTTGGGAAACTACACCCCTAGAGGAATTCATCTAGGGGTGTAGTAAGCATTTTGACCACACAGGTATTTCATAGATTTCATTAGAATTGGGCAGTGAAAATGAAAAATTACATTATTCTCCAATAAGATGTAGATTTTACCTCAGAATTTTTAATTTTTTCAACAAATAAATGAGGAAATGCACCCCAACATTTGTAAAACAACTTCTCCAGAGCACGGAAATATCCAACATGTGGTCATTAACTGCTGTTTGGGCAAGCGGCAGGACTCAGAAGGGAAGGAGCGCCATTTGGCTTTTGGAGAGCATATTTTGCTGGATTGGTTTTTCTGCACCATGTCGCTTTTGCAAAGCCCCTTAGGTACCAGTACAGTGGAAACTCCCCAAAAGTGACTCCATTTGGCAAACTACACCCATTGAGGATTTCATCTAGGGGTGTAGTGAGCATTTTGACCCCACATGTGTCTCATAGATTTTATTAGAAATGGGCAGTGAAAATGAAAAATTATATTATTTTCCAATAAGACGTAGCATTAGTTCAAAATTTTTAATTTTCTTAACAAAGAAAGGAGAAAAAGCACCCTAACATTTGTAAAGCAACTTCTTCAGAGTGGGAAAATACCCCATATGTGGTTATAAACTGCTGTTTGGATACATGGCAGGATACAAGAGAAGGAGCACCATTTGGCAGTTGGAGCGCAGATTTTGCAGGATTGATTGCTGAGCGCCATGTTGCAGTTACAAAGCCCATGAGGTACCAGTACAGTAAGAAGCCCTGAAAGGAAATTAATCTAGGAGTGTAGTGAGCATTTTGACCACACAGGTTTTTGCTGAATTTATTAGAATTGGGATGTGAAAATATAAAAAGTTACCATTTTTTTTTGTGAAAAGATGTAGTTCTAGCCCAAAATGTTGCATTTTCACAAAGACTATAGGAGAAAAGCACCTCAACGTTCGTAAAGAATTCTATCCAGAGTAAGGCAATAAACTGCTATTTGGACACACAGCAAGGCTCTATGTAGGAGCGCCATTTAGTATTTGGAGTGGAGATTTTACAAGATTAGTTTTTTTACACTATGTTGCATTGAGTTATATTACAGTGGTACCCCCGAAAAATTACCCCATTTTTGAAACTAGATCCCTTAAAGAATTTATCTAGGAGTGTAGTGAGCATTTTGACTCCCCAAGTGTTGTGCAAAAATGAGTACACAATAGATGTTGCCGATTGAAAATTGCAGTTTTCCACAGATATGCCATTTCAGTGCCCAATGTGTTGTGCCCAGCTTGTACCACCGTAGACACACATCCCATAAATTGTTAAGCGGGTTCTCCAGAATACAGTAATACCCCATATGTGGTCATAAATTGCCGTTTGGGCACACTGCCAGGCAGGGCCGCCATCAGGAATTTCAGGGCCCCCTACAGCTACATTTTCTGGGCCCCCCTACCGTGGCACCGCCTGTTAACGGTACTCCGTCCAGTACTATATCATGGTACCCAGGGCCGCCATCAGGGGGGGTATTATGGGTACTGATGTGAGAGGCCCGGCCAAACCTAATTGAAAGGGGGTCCCGGCAAACTGCCGCGACTTGCCTTTGGTAGAAAAAAAACAGGCCCCTGCAATGGGGCCCGTTTTTTTCACCAAAAGAATGTCATGAGCTGCGGGCCCCCCTTTCAATTAGGTTTGGCCGGGCCTCTCACATCAGTACCCCTAATACCCCCCTGATGGCGGCCCTGGGTAGCATGGGGGCCGTCAAACACCGCCGCCCGTGCGACCGATCACGCGCACCCGCAAACTCCCGCGCATGCGCACCGGCGACCGCCTGGAACTGCGCAGCGAATTTTGAGGCAGATTTTGACCTGCCCACACTATCTTGCCGCGTTTTTTGCCTGCGGTGATTGAGGACAGCAGACAGAAAACGCAGCGAAAAATGCATTTTCTGCCTCCCATTCATTTCGATGGCAGGTCAGAGGCAGAACCGCGGCAAGAAAGGACGTGCTGCTTTTTCTTTTTTCCGCGACTGGCTCCCATTGATTTCATTTTAAATCAATGGGAGGCGGTTTTGGAAGTTTTTTGGTGCTGATTCTGACGCAGTGTCCGAGTCAATATCAAGGCCCAAAAACTCTGAACTGGGCCTTATTGTTAGGGCTTATTCAGACGAACGTGTAATACGTCCGTGAAACGTGTGTGATTTTCACGCGCCTTGCACAGACCTATGTTACTCTATGGGGCCGTGCAGACTGTCAGTGATTTTCACGCAGCTCGAGTCCGCTGCGTAAAACTCACGACATGTCCGATATTTGTGCATTGTTCGCGCATCACGCACCCATTGAAGTCAATGGGTGCGTGAAAATCACGCCCAGCGCTTCCGCAGCCGTATAAGCTATGAATGAAAACAGAAAAGCACCACGTGCTACAAACATACAAACAGAGTGTCATAATGATGGCGGCTGCGCGAAAATCACGCAGCCACGCATCATACGCTGCTGACACACGGAGCTGTTATGGACCTTTTGCAAGCGCAAAACGCCACGTTTTTGCGCGCGCAAAAAGCACACGCTTGTGTAAATCCGGCCTTAGGGTAGGAACACACTAGGCATGAACACTGCGGATTTTATGCAACACTTTTTATTGTGTAAAATCCGCAGCGTATTACAGTCGCAGCAGAGTGGATGAGATATGAACAAATCTCATCCACACGCTGCAAAAATAATGGACCTGCAGTGTGGCTTTTTAAGTCGCATGTCAATGTATTCTGTGGAATCGCTGCTCCTCTGTTGCAGAAATGCTGCGGTTCTGCCGCAAAAATCACAAATGAGAAAAAAAAAAAAAGGCACTTTTTTAAATTTATAAAAAAGTTTAGACTTACCCCGGCCGTAGTCCTGGTGACGCGATCCTCTATTCTTAGCGCAGCCCCGCCTCCTGTCATGACGTTTCATCCCATGTGACTGCTGCAGCGGTCACATGGTCTACAGCGTCATCCCAGGAGGCGGGGCTACATTCAGAAGAGAGAGATGCGTCACTTAAACTACGGCCGGGGTAAGTCTAAACTTTTTTTTCCCTGCAGGATTCCCGCAGCGGACACGCCTCACGAAACCTGCGCCACTATTTGGTGCGGTTTTGCTGGCAGAATTCCCTGCGGCTCCCGGGATAAGCTGTGGAGTTTTACTCAGCATATCCGCCTAGTGTGTCCCTTATGATTTCGCTCCTGGAGCTGCTGCCGGTCTCTAAATAGGCAGTTGGTCCAGTAGAATTTGGAATTATTTTTTTTTGTGAACCAGCTTAAAAAAATACAAAACTTTTGTGTTAGGGCCTGTTCACATCACTGTTCGCCTCCGCTCCGGGGTTCCGTCTGAGGTTTCTGTCGGGTGAACCCCGCAACGGAAAGTGAAAGTGATAGCACAGCTTCCGTTTCCATCACCATTAGCGCAGTCGACTGCGCTATTAATTCCGTCCGAAAACCAGCCGGAATGGTGACGAACGGAAACCATTAGCGATGTTTCCGTCACCATTGAGATCAATGGTGACTGAAACGGAAGCTGTGCTGTCACTTTCACTTTCCGTTGCGGGGTTCACCCGACAGAAACCTCAGACGGAACCCCGGAGCGGTGGTTCGTCACCATTCCGGCTGGTTTTCGGACGGAATTAATAGCGCAGTCGACTGCGCTAATGGTGATGGAAACGGAAGCTGTGCTGTCACTTTCACTTTCCGTTGCGGGGTTCACCCGACAGAAACCTCAGACGGAACCCCGGAGCGGAAGCGAACAGTGATGTGAACAGGCCCTAACACAAAAGTTTTGTATTTTTTTAAGCTGGTTCACAAAAAAAAATAATTCCAAATTCTACTGGACCAACTGCCTATTTAGAGAGCGGCAGCAGCTCCAGGAGCGACATCATAAGGGACACACTAGGCGGATATGCTGAGTAAAACTACACAGCTTATCTGCCCCGCTAGCCGCAGGGAATTCCGCCAGCAAAACCGCACCAAATAGTGGCGCAGGTTTCGTGAGGCGCGTCCGCTGCGGGAATCCTGCAGGGAAAAAAAAGTTTCGACTTGCCCCGGCTGTAGTTTAGGTGACGCATCTCTCTCTTCTGAACGTAGCCCCGCCTCCTGGGATGACGCTGTAGACCATGTGACCGCTGCATCAGTCACATGGGATGAAACGTCATGACAGGAGGCCGGGCTGCGCTAAGAATAGAGGATCGCGTCACCAGGACTACGGCCGGGGCAAGTCTAAACTTTATCAATTTAAAAAAGTGCCTTTTTTTTCTTCTCTTGTGTGATTTTTGCGGCAGAACCGCAGCATTTCCGCAAAAGAGGAGCGGCGATTCCACAGAATAAATTGACATGCGACTTAAAAAGCCAAAGCCACACGGCAGGTCCATTTTTTTTGCAGCGTGTGGATGAGATTTGTTCTAATCTCATCCACTCGGCTGCGACTGTAATACGCTGCGTATTATCCACAATAAAATGTGTTGCATAAAATCCGCAGTGTTCATGCCTAGTGTGTTCCTACCCTAAGGCCGGATTTACACAAGCGTGTGCTTTTTGCACGCGCAAAAAACGTGGCGTTTTGCGCATGCAAAAGGTCCATAACAGCTCCGTGTGTCAGCAGCGTATGATGCGCGGCTGCGTGATTTCCGCGCAGCCGCCATCATGATGACACTCTGTTTGTATGTTTGTAGCACGTGGTGCTTTTCTAATTTCATTCATAGTTTATACTGCTGTGGAAGTGCTGGGCGTGATTTTCACGCACCCATTGACTTCAATGGGTGCGTGATGCGCAAACAATGCACAAATATCGGACATGTCGTGAGTTTTACGCAGCGGACACCCGGACACACGCTGCGTGAAAATCACTGACAGTCTGCACGGCCCCATAGACTAACATAGATCCGTGCGAGGCGTGTGAAAATCACTGACAGTCTGCACGGCCCCATAGAGTAACATAGGTCCGTGCGAGGCGCGTGAAAATCACGCGCGTTGCACGGACGTATTACACGTTTGTCTGAATAAGCCCTAACAATAAGGCCCAGTTCACAGAGTTTTTGGGCCTTGATATTGACTCGGACACTGCGTCAGAATCAGCACCAAAGAACTTCCAAAACCGCCTCCCATTGATTTAATCTGAAATCAATGGGAGCCAGTCGCGGAAAAAAGAAAAAGCAGCGCGTCCTTTCTTGCCGCGGTTCCGCCTCTGACCTCCCATCTAAATCAATGGAAGGCAGAAAATGCATTTTTCGCTGCGTTTTTTGTCTGCTGTCCTCAATCGCCGCGAGCAAAAAACGCAGCAAAAAAACGCGGCAAGATAGTGTGGGCAGGGCAAAATCTGCCTCAAAATTCTTTAAGGAATTTTGAGGCAAATTTTTTTTTGCCTGCAAAATACTGTGTGAACAGGGCCATACATAAACAACACTTTGAGATAATTTACTCACTGTGTCAGAAGAGCTGCTCCCACTCCAGTCCTCTTCCGGCGATGTCTTCCAGGGGAGGTCTTCGGTCCAGACGTCCAGTCCTTCACCTCCAGCCAGGCTCCAGGTAAGTTTTGTCCATGTGTGTCCGCGGCTGCGCGCGCTTCGTTCGCGGGTGGCCGTTCGCGGGTGCGCGGGCAGCCGGTCGCGGGTGCGCGCGCGGTCGATCGCGGGTGCGCGCGCAGGCGGTCTCCAGTGCGGGCGTTCGTGGATGCGCGCTCGCGAGTGCGCACGCGCGGGAGTTTCATTGTGCGCGCGATCGGGTGCGCGCGCGCGGGCGGACGGTTTGACGGCCCCCCATGACGAGGGGAGGGGGCCCGCAGCAGCAGCAGCAGCAGCTCACGACATTCTTTTGGTGAAAAAAACGGGCCCCATTGCAGGGGCCCGTTTTTTCCTACCAAAAGAATGTCGAGGCAGTTGCCGGGCCCCCCTTTCAATTAGGTTTGGCCGGGCCCCTCACACCACTACCCCTAATACCCCCCTGATGGCGGCCCTGCTGCCAGGCTCAGTTGGAACACCATTTGACTTTTGAAGCGCAGATTTTTCTTGGTGTTTTAATGGTATTTCAGCTTATAATGTGGGGGCATATGTAATCTGTGCAGAGTACATCAGGGTATATGTAAATTGTGCGGAGTACATGAAGGTATATGTAAGCTGGGCGGAGTGCATCAGGGCATAAATAATGATGTAATAATGGGGTGAATGAATAATCCATGGATTGGTGTGGTACGATTTGAACCAATCCTTCATGCACAGGCCGGGTTTTTTGGGTATTATACAAAATATCTGCGCTCCAGTATTGCCTAATATTTTACTTCTTCACTAGCCCTATAAGCAGCACAAGGCCTTAAAGTTTCCTCATCTCCACTGCATCTACAGGGACCACCTGTGGGGTCCAGCAAATGACGATGTGGGGTATTTAGTGAAATTCTACTGGACCTAAAAAATTTGTCTGGGCCGTCATTTAGCATAATTTTGCATCATTGCATTTTGAGAGTCATAACGTGTTATTTTTCCGTTGACGGAGCTGTGTGAGTGCTTGTTTTTTGTGGAACGAGCTGTAATTTTTAATGGTTCCATTTTGGGATACACGCGATTTTTTTTATCACTATTTATTAAATTTTTTGGGAGATGAGGAAACCAAAAAACAGCAATGCTAGCACGTTTTTTTTTGTTTGTTTTTTACAGTGTTCACCGTGCATTATAAACAACATGTTAACGTTATTATGCAGGTCGATACGATTACAGCGACACCAAATTTATATTGTTTTTTTACGTTTCACTACATTCCCACAATAAAAATACTCTTTTCTAAAAAAAAACAAGTTTTAGTGTCACCATTTTCTGACAGCCATAACTTTTTAATTTTTTGGTTGATATCGCTGCGGGAGGACTTGGTTTATGCGTGACGAACTGTAGTTTCTGTTGGTACCATTTTGCGTTACTTGCAACTTTTTGATCACATTTTATTAGATTTTTTTTAGACAAGATGACCAAAAAATAAAATGCTGTCATTGTTTTTTTTATAAACAAGAGAAACAAAGAGTCCATATATATCAAAAGAAAGTTTGAAAAATAGATATTCTTTATTACAAATCAGAAAAAACATAAGAATCTAAAACAGGTCTTTATACTGGATCACAGTATGACACAATATGTCACAAATATAGGTGGACAAAATAGAGTACACAAAGACATCATTAATCCAAAGTTTAGCAAAGTATGCCCAGATAGAGAGTATGTGTCAGATATGACAGGCAATGAAGTTAGAGTCTACACTGAATACGCATAGACAATGTGAATAGAGTATAGATGACCTATCGTAACCTCCATATTCTGCTTACACATATTTCCGTAGTGTAGTGGTATGACCCAGTGGATAAGGTAGCACCCCGACGCGCGTTTCGCGTGTAGCTTTCTCAAGGGGTGCCATTCTTATGTCCATGTCCAGTTTAAATGGTGAGCCCTGGTGGTCATGTGGTGTAATGTAGGCCAATCTGTGCCGGTCATCCCGGCGCTTTTGCGTGACCTCAGAGGGAAGTGCGAAATACCCAACGCCGGGCGTCATCGCCCTTCCCTCTGAGGTCACTATTTGGAGTCTTTATCTCTAAAAAAGTGGGTGGTTGTTACTTTTGTTTCCCACCCTTACATTTATGTCCTGTGAGACTGTTTTGTCTAACGATGTCATTGTTTTTTATAGAAAAAATTTACGGTGTTCACCGTGCGGTAAAAATAATGTGATATTTTTATAAATCAGGCCGTGATATTTTTATATATCAGGCCATTCCAAACGCGGCGATAGCTATTATGTATAGTTTTTTTTTCATGTTTTCATTTTTTTTATAATAATAAAGGAGTTGATCAGGGAAAAAGGGCAATTGTTGTTTTTTATTTATTTCTCTTTCTTTCACTTTTTTTTTTTTTTTACCTATTTCACTTTTTTTTTTTTACACTGACCTGGGAACTTGAAGATCTGGTCTCCTGATCCCCGGTACAATACACTGCACTACTTATGTTTTGCAGTATATTGTAACTGTCATTCTTCATCTGACAGTTAGCGTATTAGGCCCTGCCTCGGGCAGGACCTAATATGCTCCGTACCTGGGCAACCAGGAAGCCTAGCAACAACTTCCTGGTTGCCATAGCAACCATCGCCACCCGCGATCCATCGCTGGGGGACCGGGGGGCACAGAGGGAGCCCCCTCCCTCTGTCAACCACTTCAATGCGGCGGACGCCATTGGCAGCCTCATTGAAGGGGTTAAACGGCGGCGATTGGCGGTAACTGCCATCGCCGCCGTTGCAGCGGGATGCCAGCTGTGTATTACAGCTGACAGCCGCTGAAGATGAAGTGCGCACAGCTCCTGTGCCCGCTTCATCTACTGGGCGTGACTGTACGCCCTATTGCGGGAATGCACTTTGAATCTTAATAAATAAGTTGAATAATAGTGGACCCAGCACAGAACCCTGGGGTACACCACTTATAACCGGGGACCATTCAGAGTACGAATCATTGACCACAAATCTTTGGATACGGTCCTTGAGCCAATCCAGTTACTTTCTAAACCTATAGTCCTTAATTTACCCATTAGACGTCTATGAGGGACAGTGTCAAATGCCTTTGCAAAGTCCAAAAACACTATAACCACAGCGGCCCCTCTGTCTAGGCTTCTGCTCACGTCTTTATAAAAACAAATCAGGTTGGTTTGACAGCTTCTGTCCTTAGTAAAACCGTGCTGGCTGTCACTTATAATACTATTTTTTGTCACATAATTCTGTATATAGTCCCACAATAGCCCCTCAAACATTTTCCCCACAATGGATTTTAAGCTTACTGGTTTATAATTACCTGGGGAAGACCTAGAGCCCTTTGTGAAAATAGGCACCACATTTGCCCTGCGCCAGTCCCTTGGCACTATACCAGTCACTAGAGAATTTCTAAATATTATGAAGAGGGGGACAGAAATAACTGAACTAACCTCTTTAAGAACTCTAGGGTGTAACCCATCTGGTCCTGGGGCCTTGTGTACATTTATTTTGTTTCATTTAGCTTGGACCATCTCTACATTCATCCAATTTAGTATATCAACTGATATATTAACAGCACTGGCACCAACGACATCAGCTGCTCTTTCTTCTGTTGTATATACAGAGCAGAAGAACCCATTTAGTAACTCTGCCTTCTCTTGATCCCCTGTGACCAACTCCCCATTACCACTATCTAGGGGTCCTACATGTTCAGACCCTGGCTTTTTTGCATTTATATACTTGAAGAATTTTTTGGGATTTGTTTTACTATCCTTGGCCATCTGCCTTTCATTTTGTATTTTTGCTGATTTTATTACCTTTTTACAAATTTTATTAAGCTCTTTATATTTTACAAAGACCCTTAGATTTGTACCCTTAGATTTGTATTTTTTAAATGCCCGTATTTTGTCATGTATTGCCCCTTTCACAGAAGGTGTAAGCCATGTGGGTTTTAATTTTAGTTGTTTGTACTTGTTACCTTTAGGAATAAATGTTGCACTATAATTACCCAAAGTAGATTTGAAAATCTCCCATTTATCATTTGTACCATTATTTGACATTAGTTCTTCCCAGTCTATATCCTGAATTGCAGCCCTCATCCTGGGGAAATTGGCCTTCTTAAATTTTGCCCTCCCAGCCTGTGTTTGTTTTTTACAGTATAGGTAAAATATAACTATATTATGATCACTGTTACTGAACTAGTGTAATAAATACAGCTGTGCCTATTAACAGCACCTGAAATTTTGAAGTTGGCTTCATCGGACCAAGTTAGTTTTCTAATAATGCCGTCTCCTTGTGTTCCTTCATTTAACATGTTTCTTGATTTAAAATTGCCTCACAAAATTGTAATTAGACTGTTAGAAAAATCTCCCCCTAAATACCTACTTATGCACCGCCTGTATATATGCACTACTGGTCAAAGGTTTTAGAACACCTCAATTTGTCTAGCTATTGTTTACATTAACACAATTCTAGTACAGCAAATAACGTGAAATGGTTCAGAGGTTCAAAAGGAAGTTAAAACCATAAAAATAATATGAATTTTAAACCTCAAATGCAACAATAGTCTGAATTTCTGATTTTAACCAAAGGGCTTTTTTTCAGGGAAGATATCAAGGACAGCTGCTCTGCAGCACACAAATTATGGTTTGAAATTGGAAGCAAACGATTCCTACAGGTGTCTCAACTTTTGGAGATTAGTTTCAAACCCTGTGATTCTATAACCAGTGTTGGAACAGACTGCATTGCAACACCCTGTAGGGCAGGCTTTGGACAGTTTTGCTTTTTAGGACAGAGCACATTGCTATCATAATGGCAAGAAAAAGGCAGTTAACAAAAGAAGACAGACAGACAATTAAAACTCTTAGAAGTGTAGGTCTGTCCTACAGAGAAATTGCCAAGAAAGCCAAGGTGGCAGTCAGTACAGTTGCCTATACCATCAAAAGATACATGAAAACTGGTGAAAACGCTGACAGGAAGGAGGTCTGGCAGACCAAAGGCCACTACAAAATCAGATGACACATTTTTGAGAGTCAACAGTTTGTGTGACCGGTGCCTCACAGCACAAAATATTCAAGTCCAGCTTAATGCAGCAAAAAATAAACAAGTTTTCATTTTAACTGTTAAGGGCAGACTTCTATCTGCAGGTTAGACAGTTCGAGTATTAGTAAGAAAGCCACTGCTAAGAGTTGCAAAATAAAAAATAAAAAGTCTTGCCTGGGACAAGCAGCACCTCCAGTGGACTGCTGTAGAGTGGAAGAAGGTCTTATGGACTGATGAATCAAACTTTGACATCTTTGGTAAATCATGCAGGGATTTTGTACGTCGTCGAGAACTGAAAAAATGCTTCCTCAGTGTATGACACCAACTGCTAAACACGGAGGAGGAATCGTGATGGTTTGGGGCTCTTTTTCTGGATCCAGAGTAGCCCACCGGACAAAAAGGGCTACCACAGCATTTTGATGCGCCATGCAATACCCTCTGGTGTACGCCTACTTGGTCAGGGGTTCATATTACAGCAAGACAATGATCCAAAACATAAACATAACAGCCATGATTAAGGACGTTGGACACGTCTGAAACGCGTAGGCTCCATCACTGGATCGATATTCCTTCTTGCACACTAGGACTCCATACCTTTGGACCTTTTTAACTAGAAGACTAGTAAAACTTGGAAATAGTTTCCGTTTTATTCCAAACACAGCGCTGAATCCAACTTTCTGTTACCCTCTGCGATCCAAAACATACTTCTAGGTTATGTCATTACTACCTAAGAAAACAAGAAGAAGCCGGTAGTCTTCAAAGAATGGAATGGCCTACACAGTCTCTAGACTTAGACCCCACTGAGCTTGTTTGGGATGTACTGGACAGAAGGATGAAAGCAAAGTAACCTACAAGTGCCGCACATTAGTGGGAACAAAGAGGATTTTTTTCTCTAATAATATATATTACAAAAGTTTGAAATATTCGCTTGAACTATTGATTTATGCAAAGTTTGTTGAAAAGTTAGTGTCCATTTAAATATGAAGTCATTTATATTTTTACTCCATCAAGCCTCTTCCTAAATTTGCCTTCTTAACAATTCTACTAGAGTACACACAGTGCACACCACCAAATCATAAAACGACCAATTGACAGAATTTTTTTTTTAATATGTCTGGAGACTAAGTGATAAAACTGATTTGAAGTAGTAGAAATGTTTTAGATTTCTATTACTTATTTTCTCAAGATATATTGATCCTGACAGATTTCCAACCACATATAAAATGTTGGCTCAGACTTCAAGGTTTAATAAAAATAATTCTTAGCTTGTATAGTTGATTAATTATATTTCGTCACTGTCAAAAATTAAAGTCCATGCAAGTTCAAACTGACGCCATCATATGTTAGTTCTGTGTTCCTGTACTCTATATCTTAATAATTGCGGCAAGGGTAACATAAATGTGCTTCAGGGTAATGAGTAACTGTGTAAAGCCAAGTGTAAGCCAGTGGAGTGAGTCGTGAACAAATATAGTCTCAGACAAGGCAGGATAAATGCAACTGAACAAGTCTTTACTACGGCACTAACCGGGGTAGGACGTTAAATCACTTGTCACACAGATGAGAGGTAGAGTATGTGAAAGTTACATAACCAAGCACAAATTTTGGACAACTATGATATAAGGGTACAAAGGTGGCAACAGTGGTTCTTCTTCATTATTCTCTCATGGTTCAAATTATCTTTCCTGATACAAAGGTATATTAAACTATGCGGATTCAGATGAAGACCTCTATAAGGCCCAAGGTGTCTCTTTAGTCCTGGTCTCTTCACAGCCCACCTCTGTGGCCTCAGCTCTGCACCCCTAGCACTAGCTTGAAGCACCACCAGGCTCTCCTGCGTCACTTTCTAAGACACCACACTCAAGTCTACAGACACCACAACAACTACTCAGCAGTACCCGCACTGTTGCCTTGGTGGGAAAATACTTATAATTTTCTTCCCCACTTAACTCTGCTTTGCGCGAGCAACGCAGCATCCCAAGACATGTTGCTTTCTCACGCAGCTTGTGGTTTAGTGTCCATATCAATCCCTAGTCTAGTCATGGCACCCAGAGCTGTATCTCCCTGTCACCACCCCGGACTGGCACGTGACTAAATACTAATCAAATAAAGAAAAACCACCATACCTTACAATCACCATAGTAATATCACATTTACACAAAATACAGCAGGTCATCAGTTAACTGCTAAGAGGGTCGCAATATACATACTATATAACACATTAGGGTTCAGTCTCTGGTAGCCGCACTCCATCCAGTGTCAGTGTCCATATGCCTACAGTTTTCCACTGATCCATTTTGTGCTAACATACCAACATATTGCCCAACACTGACTTGCAAGCTCCTCCTTAGCATAGGCCGCCACCACTTAGGTCTCTTAGTCACACTCAGCAGCCCCTACATAGTGTACTTAAATACTGCCCTCTGTAACAGCCTATGCTCTTGGCTCTGTCCCTCAGACAGCAGGCAGAACTTCACCACAGCCGGCGTACTCACTTCTTCAGTCATCTGCAGACCTCTATCCATAGCTGTGTCTCACCTTCCCGGTGCTTCTGAAGTTTTAGGCTGCCTGTAAAGGATCTGCCAGGCACAGCTTCGGGGTTAACTCCCTTAATTAATCAGTCAGCACCTGAATCTACATCCCTGAGACTGACTCCAGCTTCCACCACTCAGGCTGGCAGGCTTAGGAGTGGGAGAGCCTATCGCAGCCTGGCCAGACTCAGCTAGCTACCGCCCTCTGTCTATTTATACCTGCATTTCCTGTTCCTCCTTGCTTGTTATTCTTTTTCGTGTAGTTTCCTGGCCCAGCTACAGCTCCTTCTATTTTGTTCCTGCTCCATCAGACCCTGGCTTACTGACTACTCTTCTGCTCTTCGTTTGGTACCTCGCACACTCCTGGCTTGACTCAGCTCGTTCACCACTCTGGTTGCTCACGGTGCTGCCGTGGGCAACTGCCCCTTTCCCTTGCTTGTATTCCCTTGTATGTTTGTCGTGTTTGTCGTGCACTTACTGAGTGCAGGGACCGCCGCCCAGTTGTACCCCGTCGCCTAGGGCGTGTCGTTGCAAGTAGGCAGGGACAGAGTGGCGGGTAGATTAGGGCTCACTTGTCCGTTTCCCTACCCCCTGGTCATTACACTGCCCAGCTCTACTTTGCTAGCCACTCTTTGTCTCACTCCAACAGCAATTTTCAAATGCAGAAGCCTCTCTCAGTGGGATCCGCAGCTGCACCCTCCTGCTTCAGCAGCCAATGCAAAAGGCCACAGTAGCCTGAACCCTATTGGGAGTGGGTAAGTGCTCCACCCAGGCACATGCTCGAATCCTGTACTCTGGCGTCACACTCCTTCTATATAAAAACTCAGCTCCTACCAGGGGCGTAACTAGGAAAGATTGGGCCCCATAGCAAACTTTTGATTGGCCCCCTTCCCCTAGGTGCCACACACAGCCCCCCTTTATAGATAGTGCCCCCTGTAGATTGTGCCATACAGCCCCTGTAGACAGTGTCACACCCAACTTGTAGATAGCGCCCCCAACTCCCCCTTGTAGATAGTGGCATATGGCCCACCCTGAAGATATCACCATAAAGCCCCCCTGTATATAGTGCCACCCAGCCCCCCTCCCTTGTAGATAGTGCTACACAGCCTCCTCTTGTATATAGTGCCACACAGCCTTCCTTGTAGATAGTGCCACACAGCCTTCTCTTGTAGATAGTGCAACACAGCCTTCTCTTGTAGATAGTGCAACACAGCCCCCTGTAGATAGTGCCAGACACAGCCCCCTATAGACTGTGCCACACAGACTTCCCCCTTGTAAATAGTGCCATACAGCCCCCCCATAGTAGATAGAGCCACACAGCTCCCCCCTTGAATATAGTGCCATCCTGCTCCCCCTTGTATATAGTGCCACCCAGCTCCCCCCTTGTATATAGTGCCTGTCTGCTAACCCCCTTGCATATAGTGCCACCCTGCTCCCCCCTTGTGAATAGTGCCAACCTGCACCCCCTTGTATATAGTGCCACCCTGCTTCCCCTTGTATATAGTGCCAACCTGCTCCCATTTGTATATAGTGCCACCCTGCTCCCCCTTGTATATAGTGCCAGACTGCTAACCCCCTTGTATATAGTGCCACCCTGCTCCCCCCTTGTAAATAGTGCCAACCTGCTTCCCCCTTGTATAAGGTGCCACCCTGCTCCCCCTTGTATATAGTACCACCCTGCTCCCCTTGTATATAGTGCCATCTTGCTCCCCCTTGTATATAGTGCCACCCTGTTCCCCCCTTATATATAGTGCCACCCTGCTCCCCCTTGTATATAGTGTCAACCTGCTCCCGCCTTGTATATAATGTCACCCTGCTCCACACTTGTAAATAGCGCCAACCTGCTCCCCTCTTGTATATAGTGCCACCCTGCTCCCCACTTGTATATAGTGCCACACAGCCCCCCCCCTTGTAGACAGCGCCATCCTGCTCCCCTTGTATATAGTGCAAACCCTGCTCCCCCTCTTGAATATAGTGCCTCCCTGCTCTCCGTTGTATATAGTGCCACCCTGCTCCCCCTTGAATATAGTGCCATCCTGCTCCCCTCTTGTATATAGTGCCACCCAGCTCCCCCTTGTATATAGTGCCACACAGCCCCCCTTGTAGACAGCACCATCCTACTCCCCCTTGTATACAGTGCAAACCCTGCTCCCACTCTTGTATATAGTGCCTCCCTGCTCTTCCTTGTATATAGTGCCACCCTGCTCCCCCCCTTGAATATAGTGCCATCCTGCTTCCCCCTTGTATATAGTGCCACCCTGCTCCCCCCTTGTATATAGTGCCTGCCTGCTAAGCCCCCTTGTATATAGTGCCACCCTGCTCCCCCCTTGTAAATAGTGCCAACCTGCTCCCCCTTGTATATAGTGCCACCCTGCTCCCCCTTGTATATAGTGCCAACCTGCTCAATTTTGTATATAGTGCCACCCTGCTCCCCCTTGTATATAGTGCCAGACTGCTAACCCCCTTGTATATAGTGCCACCCTGCTCCCCCCTTGTAAATAGTGATAACCTGCTTTCCCCTTGTATATAGTGCCATCTTGCTCCCCTTTTATATAGTGCCACCATGCTCCCCCTTGTATATAGTGCCACCCTGCTCCCCCCTTGTATATAGTGCCACCCTGCTCCACCCTTGTATATAGTGCCACACAGCCCCCCTTGTATATAGTGCCACCCTGCTGCCCCTGTATATAGTGCCATCCAGGTCCCCTCTTTGTATATAGTGCCACCCTACTTCATTCCCTTGTATATAGTGCCACCCTGCTCCCTCCTTATATATAGTGCCACCCTGCTGCCCCTTGTATGTATTGCCAACCTGCTCCCCCTTGTATATAGTACCACCCTGCTCCCCCCTTGTATGTAGTGCCAGCCTGCTAACCCCCTTGTATAAAGTGCCACCCTGCCCCCATTGTAAATAGTGCTAACTTGCTATTCCCCTTGTATATAGCGCCACCCTGCTCCCCCTTGTATATAGTGCCACCCTGCTTCCCTTTTGTACATAGTGCCATCTTGCTCCCCCTTGTATATAGTGCCACCGTGCTCCCCCCTTTTTATATAGTGGCATCCTACTGCCCCTTGTATATAGTGCCACCCTGCTCCCCCCTTGTTTATAGTGGCACAAACCGCCCCCAAAAAAATTGTACTTACCTTGCCCCGTTATCGCAACGGACGGAGCGCTTCACATCCTCAGGGCAGGACGCATGGGCGGACTAACGTGATGCAGGGACGTCATCATGCCAGTCTGTGCAGGGAGTCTTTCCAGCGCCATATAGGCTGCAGGCCTCACATGGCCTGCAGCCTATAGTATTCATTTGTATCTGCGTCATGAGGACGCAGATACAAGTGAATGTGGCTGTCGCTAGCACCGGGCCCCTCCATAACAGCTGCTAGCGGCGCCACCGGGCATGGGGGGGGGGGCCGTATCGGTGGGTGGCACAGGCCCCCTAATGCTGCATGCCTTGTAGCAGCCGCTACGGCTGTAGTTACACCACTGACTCCTACCCTATATAAGGTGCTGTGCAGCACACCCAGTGACTTGAGGTCTTACCTATCTGGTCATGTGAATGTAGGTCCTGTACACATAAGATAACAGCACTATATAAAATAACTATGCAGTTTGGCCACTAATTGACAAGAAAGCACTCAAATTATATGCACATACAGGTTCACATAGACAGTACGCTTGGTCATAAACCTGCAAATAAAAATACAACAATCAAAAGGAATAGCAAAAAATCAAGGTGCCCAAGCACACCTTAGGACTGGTAAACAGGGTCTAAGGGGTAATGAGCCCTGGTAGTGGTATGTGCTGGTTTTGGGGAATTATTAAATCCTATAGTAAATAGTCAGATGAAATATGCACTACTCTTATCTAATGACATGTTTCTCTGTTGTCTCCTTTAATAACCGAATACTGAAAAAAAATGTTGTTCTCTTTAGAATGTATTTTCTTATGCCCAATCAGGTCACACAGATTTAAAGGGGTTGTCCATTTTGGTCTATCTTTGTTTGTTAGAAGGCTTGCCCAATTATGTTTGTCCTGCTGCTGAGTTGCCAATCAGTTGCAATCTGTGGCGGAACCAAGTAGCAAGTATCCCTGCAGCACTACCACCGGATAAATGAAGCATTACACAGATCTCACTGTAATCAATGAGCTGTACATTGCATAATGTACAGACGCATAATGTACAGGCGTAACTAGGAAAGACTGGGCCCCATAGCAAACTCTCGACCAGGCCCCCCCGGGTGCCACAAGCAGCCCCCCTTATAAATAGTGCCCCCTGTAGAATGTGCCATACAGCTCCCCTGTAGACAGTGCTATATAGCCCTGCCTATAGACAGTGTCATACCCCATTTGTAGATAGCGCCCCTACCTCCCCCTTGTAGATAGTGCCATAAAGCCCCCACTGTATATAGCGCTATACAGCTCCCACTATATATAGTGCCACACAGCCCCCTCCCTTGTGTATAGTGCCACACAGCCCCCCTTAGTAGAAAGTGCAGCACAGCCCCCCCTTAGTAGAACGTGCCACACACAGACACCCTGTAGATTGTGCCACACTCAGCCCCCTGTAGATAGAGCCACAGCCCTCCCCCTTGTAAATAGTGCCATAAAGTTCCCCCTTGTGTATAGTGCCACACAGCTCCCCTTGTGTATAGTGCCACACAGCCCCCCTTTGTGCATAGTGCCACACAGCCCCCCTTGTGTATAGTGCCACAAGGCAATGGCGCATCCGAGAAAGTTGTATCAGCCAGGGAGATGTCACTCTAAGGGTATGTTCACACGGCCAAATTTCAGACGTATACGAGGCGTATTATGCCTCGTTTTACGTCTGAAAATAGGGCTGCAATACGTCGGCAAACATCTGCCCATTCATTTGAATGGGTTTGCCGACGTACTGTGCAGACGACCTGTTATTTACGAGTCGTCGTTTGACAGCTGTCAAACGAGGACCCGTAAATTTACTGCCTCGGCAAAGAAGTGCAGGGCACTTCTTTGCCACGTAATTTGAGCCGTTCTTCATTGAAATCAATGAAGCACGGCTCAATGTTTACGAGCGTCTCAGATGCCTCGTAAATTACGAGGAGGAGCTTTTACGTGTGAAACGAGGCAGCTGTTAACAGCCTGTCTTTTCACACGTAACTGCCTCTCAGCGTGTGAACATACCCTAACATGGAAAGGTGGGTTTGGTGGCAGGACTATGTGACTCTTCAGGATAGCGGCACCGCCCCATGGCCCTCTAATGAGTAATTAGCATATAGTGTGCTTCGTTTTAAAAGTGGATTTTAAGAATTTTGCTGCATCTGAAAAAACATACAAGGGAATGTTTGGAAATATTGTCAGGTCATGTATTACTGCATGGTGGCGGTTCAAGGGGTTAAAACTACATGACAGATTCCCATGAAATATACAATGAATTGAGAACAATTCTATCTGCCCTGCAATTTTGTTATTATAAATAGATCCTACATAACTACAGATCCAGAACTAAGCTCTGACATATATACAGTACCACAACCAAGCTCAGTACATAAATACAGCACTAGAACCAAGCTCAGTACATAAATACAGCACTGGAACCAAACCCATACATATACAGAACCAGAACAAACCTCAGTACATAAATACAGCACCAGAACCAACCTCAGTACATAAATACAGCACTACAACCAAGCTCAGTAGATATATACAGCACCAGAACCAAAGTCATGACATATATACACAGCACCAAAACCAATCTCATACGTATATGCAGCATCAGAACCAAGATCAGTACATATATACAACACCAGAACAAATACTAATCAATTTAGTGCAACCCCTGCCGTACTTGTTGGAGGGTCGATGGCGCGGGCCCCACAGCAGCGGCGCTACTGCTGTAGCAGCCATGAGGGCTGCTAGCGTCGCCACCGTGCATATGGGGGGGGGGCGTGACGGCTGGCGGCACGGGCCCCCTCAAGCCGCGGGCCCCGTAGCAGCCACTACGGCTGCTACCGCAGTAGTTACGCCACTGTCCGCAGTGAGTGATGCTCTTTGTAGCTGCTCTCTGCACTGGCTAATAGATAAGGGTCCTGAAGGGAGCACCACCCCGCCTCTAACTCAGACCCCTTCAGGACCCCTTCTAATAGCCTGTGTGAGTAGCCACTACAGAGTGGCTCTCAATCCGAAGGAGTTAAATAAGCACCATTTCTCTTACAGCAAACCTTATCGGTTAATGTTCACTTTCTCTGGCCTTGACAGATCTCAGGGATCTCACTTGTGGAGCCCTTCAAGATTACAGTAGGTAATTGTTGGTTTAGCCATCAATGTGAAAGTAATGGTCCAAACAGGACGACCCTTTGAAATAACAGTGCACATATAGTGCTCTCATATTGTAATAATTATTTGGGGGAAATTGTTTGTCAATAAGACAACTCAATAAATTACATTTCTATAGAAGTATGCATGGTCTTTTGTTCAAGAACATGTAAACAAAAGACTGCAACACTCAGAGCAACGGCCCATTATGAAAACTGTTGGAGACTCCATTTATCAGAATACTCCAGTTCATAGTCATCACACGGCATTCAATTTCACAGTGTTTGCACATTATTCTATCAACTATCATTTAATTTTTGACCCTATAAAGAATAATAGACCTATTGAAATAAAACCATTAATAAAAAGACCACTAACATCTGACAAGCAACTATTCATTAAATGTTTGTATAATTTTCTATTCTATTAGGTTATTTTGGAATTTAAAAAAAATGATGTGTGACTTTATCTACTTTCATTGCAAATAATTATCTAGTCCAGTCTAGAAATCTCTCTGTGTTTGACACTGTCAGTTTATTATTCTTCCTGCAATCCTGGAATTAACTGCTCATCCGTAAATTCCATCATGTGCGAATTGCTAGACCTGTATTTATATGGCAGCAAAACCTCAGACTTGCTTCACAATGCCACTGTATGATATTCTGGGTCCCTCCTCTCTGGTCCCCTGGTAAGTGCTTTCCGGCTCTACAATCTTTGAATGGATCCGTAATTATAACAGATATTTTATATGATATTAAGCTGATAGAAAGATCCATCGCAGACCTGAATCAGGTTTTCCATCTAAGGCCTCATGCACACGAACGTATTTTTTTTCTCCCGTAAATACTGGCGTAAATACGGGTCCTTGGTCACACGTATTCGACCCGTATTGCACCAGTACTTACGGACCCCTGCCCGTGAATACGGGTCCGGTGTCACCAGTATTCCACCCGTATTTACGGGCACGTTTTCGCTTCAAAATTGCACTGCACTAATCGGCAGCCCTTTCCGCAGTAAAAGTAAAAGAAATTCATACTTACCCGGCCGTTGTCTTGGTGACGCGTCCCTCTTTCGACATCCAGCCCGACCTCCCTGGAAGACGCGTTAGTCTATGTGACCGCTGCAGCCTGTGATTGGCTGCAGCGGTCACATGGGCTGTAACGTCATCCCAGGAGGCCAGACTGGAGGAAGAAGCAGGGAGTTCTGGGTAAGTATGAACGTCTTTTTTTTTTTACAGGTTGATCTATATTGTGATCGGTAGTCACTGTCCCGGGTGCTGAAGGAGTTACTGCCAATTGTTTAACTCTTTCAGTACCCTGGACAGTGACTATCCCCTGACATCGCCTAGCAATACTCCCGTAATTACGGGTGCACACACGTAGACTCCCGTAATTACGGGAGCCCCATAGACTTCTATGGGCCTGCCCGTGTCGTTATTACGGCCTGAAATAGGAGATGTTCTATATTTTTCAGCGTCACGGGCACCTTCCCGTAAGCATACGGGGAGGAACCCGTGGCCAATAGAAGTCTTACGGCCCGTAATTACGTGCGTTTTTACGTTCGTGTGCATGAGGCCTAAGATGTTACTAATAGATTGATATTGAGGATAGGCTATGTGCGCCTTTGAAATTTATATATATATATATATATATATATATATATATATATATATATATATATATGTATATAAATGTCTTTAAGTGTGCTTGGTGCAGATCTCTAAATACTTTTTATTACAATTTATTTTTACTTTTTGAGATACAGCTGCTTTGTATCCTGTATACAGAGCATCTGTATCTTGTTCTGAGACCTGAATGCGTAAGGTCGTAAGGTCAGCGGCACTGACAGGTTTATTGCGCTGTTACCCATCACATCTAAGTTATTAACTTAGATGTGATCTGTAACAGCTTGATCACAGGCAGGACCCACTGACCTGACAGATACATACTTGCTAACAGTTCCGAATTTACACAGAGAGTCCCGGAAAATTACTGTCCCGGCAACTGCAACATTCAACTGTATCTGCGTGCTCAGGACACAGATACAATTGAATATTATGGCATTCACTCCTCCTGGAGCAAAATCCCTGGCCAAAGCGTTGCCGACGCCTTGGCCAGGGATTCCACTGCAGTAGGTGCCACTGATGGCTCTGCCCTTATATGTACAGTGAAGTCAGGGCTCTTTCTATGAGCTGAATTCCCAGCCAGGGCATTAGCAACGCTTAGACCGGGGATTCCCGTGCTTCAGGAGTAGTTGATGACTTCACTGTCCATATTCAGAGACGTCAGGGGCACCTCCTGCAATTGAATCACCGGCCAGAGCTTTTCCGACGCCTGGCCAGGGATTCGCTCATAGATGGGGCCACTGATGATTTCACTGTCCATATATGGACAAGGAAGTCAGGGGCTCCTCCTGGGGCACTGGAATCCCTGTGCAAAGTGTTACCAACACCTGGCTGGGAATTCCACTCACAGAGGGAGCCACAATGGCTCTATCTACAGGGAGGGGGAGGGGTGGGGACTTTCTACAGGGGGAGAATGGGGCACTATCTACAGGGGGAGTATGTGGCACTATATGCAATAGGAGTATGTGGCACTATATACAGGAGGTGTATGTGGCACTATCTACAGGGGGAGTATGTCGTAATATCTACAGGGGGAGTATGTGGCACTATCTACAGGGGGCTGTGTGTGGTATCATCTACAGGGGATGACATCATCTACAGGGGTCTGTGTGGCATCATCTACAGGGGGTATGTGTGGCATCATCTACAGGGGGCTGTGGGGCATCATCTACAAGGGGTGTGTGTGGCATCATCTACAGGGCCTGTGGGTGTGGCATCATCTACGGGGGTGTGTGTGGAATCATCTACAGTGAGTCTGTGGCATCATCTACAGGGAGTCTGTGTGGCATCATCTACAAGTGGTCTATGTGGTATCTACAGGGGGGCTGCGTGGCATTATCTACAGAGGGCATTGTGGTATTCTCTACAGAGGGCACTGTGGCACTATCTACAGGGGGGCCATGTGGAACTATCTATAAGGGGCACTGTGGCATCATCTACAGAAAGTAGTGGATGGCAATATCTA
This sequence comes from Rhinoderma darwinii, assembly GCF_050947455.1. Lineage (NCBI taxonomy): Eukaryota > Metazoa > Chordata > Amphibia > Anura > Rhinodermatidae > Rhinoderma > Rhinoderma darwinii. Next base: position 342,623,809 of record NC_134689.1, read on the forward strand.
CAGGGAGCAGTGTGTGGGAATTTCTACAAGAGGCACTGAGTGTGGCACTATCTACGCTGGTTTTTACGCTACCTGTAGTGGTCAGCACATATCGCATAGCTCTAGTGATAAAGTGAGACATCACCTGCCTGTAAACAACCAGATAACCAGAGAGAGATATCGGACACCATAGTAGTTGTCAGCCAAACTAGTGCAGACATTTTGTTTGTTTTTTTTAATGCAGAAATTCTGGAAAGCCACGCCCAACTAGCCACTGCCACCAGATAAAGCATGCCCCCATAAGACACACCCACCAAAGACGCCACACGCTAAGTGTCCAAAGGAAAAATTGTCAAATGTTGGCAAGTATGCAGACACTGGTTTCAGTTAGATATAGAGGCTCTGTATACAGGATACAAAGCAGCTGTATCTCAAAAAGTAAAAATCATTTTTAATAAAAGTTATTTAGAAAGTTGCACCAAACACATTAATAGACATTTATATATATTTAAAAAAATATATGACTTCAGAGGTGTGCATAGCCTTTAACATGGTAAAAAATATAAAATACAATTGTTTTGGGCCTTACCATTATGCATGTAGATGTTCCACTGACATGTTTCACATGGTAAAAATAGGAGTAGGGATTTTCCAGGAGTGGAACTTTATTTCAGGAGTTGTCCCAGTGACGTAACTACCGCATCAGGGGGCCCACGGCATGATTAGGCAGGGCTGGTGTTAGGGGGGACAAACTGGGCATTTGCCCAGGGCCCCATGACGTGACTGCTATCGGGCCCGCGCCGCCCGGCCCACAACATTTATGGGCCGGGCGGCACGGGTCCCCTCGTGATGATGTTACTGCATTACGCTGGCCTGTGCAAAGGTCCCACCCGGAGGCTGTGAAACGCTTTCTTTTTTCACGGGAACGGGGCTAAGTGAGTATAATTTTTTTTCTGGGGGGGTTGTGAATTACTAGCACTATATACAGGGGATAGCACTATATACAGGGGGATTGCTGTGGGGCACTATATACAAGGGAGGGGGTGATGTGTGGCACAATATACAAGGGGGCTGTGTGGAACTATACACAAGGGAGAGCTGTGTGGCACTATTATACTATTACTGTATACAAGGGGAGGCTATGTGGCACTATTTACAAGGGGAGGAGGGCTGTGTGGCGATATCTACAGGGGGCTCTGTGTGGTGATATCTACAGGGGCTGTGTGTGGCGCTACCTACAGGGGGCTGTGGGGCACTATATACAAGGAGGTCTGTGTGGCACTATCTACAAGGAAGGGGAGCCGTGTGGCACTATATACAAGGGAGGGGGGCTGTGTGGCATTATATACAAGGGGGGGCTGTGTGGCACTAAATACAAGTGGGGCTCTGTGGCACTGTATACAAGGGTGGCTGTGTGGAACTACATAGAAGAGGGGGGCTGTGTGTAGGGATGCACAATGCATTGAAACTTTGATACTGTTTCGATACCGTGCACCCTCAAACGGTTCGATACCGTTATTTCATGTATTTCGATACTAAGCTGTGTGGCCGCACAGCTTAGTATAGTAATACATGAATGTATGAGAGTGGGGCTGCGGCTGTGTGATACAGCCATTGTCCCGCTCCTGAGTCCAGACAAGTGCGCACGCGGTCAGCATGATGTGATGTGGCCGGTGATGCACTAATGAGCGGCGGCACTAAAGACAGAACATGGTAGGCGCACTGCAAAACACCCTCATGTTCTGTCTTCAGTACCTGCGCTCATTAGTGCAGCGCCGGCAACATCATGCTGACCGCGTGCGCACTTGTTGTCAGGAGTGGGGCAATGGCTGTATTTCACAGCCACAGCCCCTCGGCTGAGATCAGAGAAACCTCCCATCTCCTGAATGCTGCGATCAAAGCTGACCACCACCCAGCATTCAGGGGAAAATGAGAGGGGGAGATGCCTTTTGGATCGCGTCACAGGGAATTTCTGTGACGCGATCGAGGGCCATACCATATATGGGCAGACAGCCCAGGGTCCATCGAAGGACCCCAGGGCTGTCTGACCATATTTCCTGTTAGAGCATACTTAGGTATGTCCTAACAACTGCCTGTGTACAATCAGTACACTGGCGAATGTACTGGCATATAGATATATGCCAGAACATTAAAGTTTAAAAAAAAAATTTAAAAAAAATAAACTAATGTTAAATAAAAAATACAAAAAACACACACCCATTACAATAAAAATTAAAATAAGTCTCGATACATAGAATATACACATATTCTGTATCGTCGCGACCGTAATAACACATTTATAGCGTCATTCATGTTTACGCTGTTATAAAATAAAAAAACTGCTTTCTTTCACTTATTAATGTGAGACATAAGGTATTATTAATTTTGAACCTCCATGTGCCTCACATTAATAGTAATTAACCCCATCATGTACCTCACACATTAACCAAACGTTGTCCATTATGACTGAGGAACATGATGGGGTTAATTACTATTAATGTGAGGCACATGGAAGTTCAAAATTCATTACACCACGCGCCTCACATCAGAAAATGGAAGAATTTTATTATTATTATTATTATTGTTGGCAAAAGTATCGTTTTGGTATCGAGTATCGCAATACTACATGAAGTATCGGTATCGAAGTCCAAATTCTGGTATTGTGACATCCCTAGCTGTGTGGCACTATCTACTAAGGGGGGGCTGTGGGGCACTATCTACTAGGGATCATTATTGCCATCTGGGGCACTGTGAATTAGGGGAGGATGGGGAGGATGCTGGAAAAGCGAGAAACCAACATGTATGTGTATTCTGCAGAGACGCGTCATGGCTGAAATATGTCATCACAGTGGTCTTGGCCAGATGGAGAAAAAAGGGGAAAGTGAACGACTCTAATCAGAGAAAACATCACCTATGAGTCACTAGATATAAATGTGCTGTAATCACTTATATTGTCTGCAGAGCTCCTGTGTATAACTGGCATCTACCACTAGATGGTCACTATATGCTGGTAATATTGGTCTTTGTATAGTGTTTGTTTATTAAGTAACAGTATGGATATTATTCAGTCACTATGTGGTTATGGTGTGGCTGTATTATTCAGTAACAGTATTGGGATATTATTCAGTCACTATGTGGTGGTAATATGTGGTTATGGTGTGGCGGTATTATTCAGTAACAGTATTGGGGTATTATTCAGTCACTATGTGGTGGTAATATGTGGTTATGGTGTGGCGGTATTATTCAGTAACAGTATTGGGGTATTATTCAGCCATTATGTGGTGGTAATATATGGTTATGGTGTGGAGGTATTATTCAGTAACAGTATGGGGGATATTATTCAGTCACTGTGTGGTTATGGTGTGGAGGTATTATTCAGTAACAGTATGGGGGTATTATTCAGTCACTATGTGGTTATGGTCTGGCGGTATTATTCAGTAACAGTATGGGGGTATTATTCAGTCACTATGTGGTTATTTTGTATCTAAAATAAATCAAAGAAAGAAGCGCCTCATGGTGCAGAATCCCAAAACAATCCGTGAATGGCTGTACAGGTGTAAGAATTATCCTCACCTGGGAAAGTTGTGCTGCTTCCTAGCCAATGGGACCAAAAGGCTCCACCGCGTAGTAATGTATCGGTGTGAGAAAAATTGTGTATATATATATATATATATATAAAATATATACATTAAGGAAGTAAAAAAAGCGCTACTTTATCCGGAGGGTGGGAAAGAAGAGTAGTTACATAATAATAAGGTGTTTATTGAGGTAACGCGTTTCAACGCCGGACTGGCGCCTTCATCAGACCTAATACATGAAAAGCCACAGACAGTGTGGTTTATAAGCATAAAAAAAGCCAGAATGTCCCCTGAGTGACAATTACAATGGCCAATCAGAGGTGAAACCAAGAATCCCAACAAGTACAAAAAACATTAATCACAAAACTTTTTTTAAAAACCAAAAAATATATAGTGTACAATAGAATGGCTTATTTATATGTTTATATGTTTAGTATTGAATGACTTTATTTATTTAAAAACTAATAAAGGATGTATATATATCCAGTGAAGAACTGAGAGACCATAGAGCCGACGGATCAAAGCCAGAAAGTTGTAGGTCAGGGCATAATAGAAGGGATTGTTTCTGCCAAAAAAACGGAAACCTTACGTAACGGAGGCAAACGGAAACCATTTGCAAATCATACATTACCCTTTAAATCAATGATAATGTAAACGGAAACCCAGACGCTGATGTGAACATTTGGGGCTCCGCTTTCCACTTTGTCCAGGGCCACACTTTGTCTGAAACCGGCCCTGGCTACCTGCCACATTTGGCCTGAAGCCTATCAGGCGCAGGGACGGGTTCCCAGCGCAGGCCGGCATGATGACGTCACTGTATCACACCGGCCTACGCAGGGATCCCGTCAGTGTTGATTCGCTCCGTTCATCGCGGGAACGAGACTAGCTGAGTATGACGTTTTTTGACGGCTGTATGGCGCTATCTACAGAGGGAGTTGTATGGCGCTATCTACAAGGGGGAGTTGTATGGCGCTATCTACAGGGGCATGCTTTATGGTGATATCTACAGGGGGGCTGTATAGCACTATTTACAAGGGGGAAGTGGGGGCGCTATGTACAAGTGGGGTGTGAAACTGTCTGCAGGGGGGCTGTATAGCACTGTCTACAGGGGGGCTGTATGGCACAATCTACAGGGGAGCTGTATGGCACAATATACAGGGAGGCACTATCTACAGGGGGAACTATTTACAAGGGTATTCGACTATCGACTACGGTATTCATCCCGTCAAAATGATGGAATCCTTGCACAACGGAGACAAACGGAAACCATTGGCATCGGATCCGTCACTATTGAAATCAATGGTGATGGAAACGGAAACCTATGGTTTGTGTCTGTCAGGGCTCCGTTCCGACGGAAAGCTCCGATGGAACGTGGAAATGGAGTCCTGACGCAGATGTGAACGAAGCCTAAGTTATACTTATTGCTTCTGCAGAATGCTTTACCAATAGGGGTGACCTTTTTGATTTCAAAGACCTGCTGGTCTTTCTCTATTGTAGGATATAGACTGGGAAGAACTAATGTCAAATAATGGGACAAATGATAAATGGGAGATTTTCACATCTACTTTGAGTTATTATAGTGCAAAATGTATTCCTACAGGTAACAAGTATAAACGACTAAAATTAAACCCCACATGGCTTACACCTTCTGTGAAAGGGGCAATACATGACAAAAAAAGGGCATTTAAAAAATACAAATCTGAGGGTACAGCTGTAGCCTTTGTAAAATATAAAGAGCTTAATAAAATCTGTAAAAATGTAATAAAATCAGCAAAAATACAAAATGAAAGGCAGGTGGCCAAGGATAGTAAAACAAATCCTAAAAAATTCTTCAAGCATATAAATGCAAAAAAGCCCAGGTCTGAACATGTAGGACCCTTAGATAGTGGTAATGGGGAGTTGGTCACAGGGGATCAAGAGAAGGCAGAGTTACTAAATGGGTTCTTCCGCTCTGTATATACAACAGAAGAAGGAGCAGCTGATGTAGCCGGTGCCAGTGTTGTTACTATATCAGTTGATATACTGAATTGGATGAATGTAGATATGGTCCAAGCTAAATTAAATAAAATAAATGTACACAAGGCCCCGGGACCAGATGGGTTACACCCTAGAGTTCTTAAAGAGCTTAGTTCAGTTATTTCTGTCCCCCTCTTCATAATATTTTGAGAGTCTCTCATGAGTGGTATAGTGCCAAGGGACTGGCGCAGGGCAAATGTGGTGCCTATTTTCAAAAAGGGCTCTAGGTCTTCGCCGGGTAATTATAGACCAGTAAGCTTAACATCAATTGTGGGGAAAATGTTTGAGGGGCTATTGAGGGACTATATACAGAATTATGTGACAATAAATAGTATTATAAGTGACAGCCAGCATGGTTTTACAAAGGACAGAAGTTGTCAAACCAACCTGATTTGTTTTTATGAAGAGGTAAGCAGAAGCCTAGACAGAGGGGCCGCTGTGGATATAGTGTTTTTGGACTTTGCAAAGGCATTTGACACTGTCCCTCATAGACATCTAATGGGTAAATTAAGGACTATAGGTTTAGAAAGTATAGTTTGTAATTGGATTGAGAATTGGCTCAAGGACCGTATCCAGAGAGTTGTGGTCAATGATTCCTACTCTGAATGGTCCCCAGTTATAAGGGTTCAGTGCTGAGACCACTTTTATTCAACTTATTTATTAATGATATAGAGGATGGGATTAATAGCACTATTTCTATTTTTGCAGATGACACCAAGCTATGCAATATAGTTCAGACTATGGAAGATGTTTGTGAATTGCAGGCAGATTTAAACAAACTAAGTGTTTGGGCGTCCACTTGGCAAATTAAGTTTAATGTAGATAAATGTAAAGTTATGCATCTAGGTACGAAAAACCTGCAAGCATCATATGTCCTAGGGGGAGCTACACTGGGGGAGTCAATTGTTGAGAAGGATCTGGGTGTACTTGTAAATCATAAACTAAATTTCAGCATGCAGTGTCAATCAGCTGCTTCAAAGGCCAGCAAAATATTGTCGTGTATCAAAAGAGGCATGGACTCGCGGGACAGGGATGTAATATTACCACTTTACAAAGCATTAGTGAGGCCTCATCTAGAATATGCAGTCCAGTTCTGGGCTCCAGTTCATAGAAAGGATGCCCTGGAGTTGGAAAAAATACAAAGAAGAGCAACGAAGCTAATAAGGGGCATGGAGAATCTAAGTTATGAGGAAAGATTAAAAGAACTAAACCTATTTAGCCTTGAGAAAAGACGACTAAGGGGGGACATGATTAACTTATATAAATATATGAATGGTGCATACAAAAAATATGGTGAAATCCTGTTCCATGTAAAACCCCCTCAAAAAACAAGGGGGCACTCCCTCCGTCTGGAGAAAAAAAGGTTCAACCTGCAGAGGCGACAAGCCTTCTTTACTGTGAGAACTGTGAATCTATGGAATAGCCTACCGCAGGAGCTGGTTGCAGCAGGGACAGTAGATGGCTTTAAAAAAGGCTTAGATAATTTCCTAGAACAAAAAAATCTTAACTGCTATGTGTAGAAATTTTTTACTTCCCCTTTCCCATCCCACTTCCCCTTTCCCATCCCTTGGTTGAACTTGATGGACATGTGTCTTTTTTCAACCGTACAAACTATGTAACTATGTAACTATGTAACTATGTAGAAATGAATATTCCTTATTGATAATTGTGTTTAAATATATAGAAACCAGAGCTATACACACACAATATATTGTAGGAAAGCATGCATAGAGCAGCACAGAAATAAGAGTAGGTTAACCTTATTGTTTTCTATTTCTTGCTTCTTGGTCTTACTAATCACTTATTTCCAAAAGCATATATAAAATAAGCCAATGCTATTTGGCCTGTTCAGAGAGGTATTCCAACCCTGGTTAATCTCATGCCCTTAAGTACGAGGTTTCGAGAATTTGTTATTGACTTCCATATCCAGAGGAACTGCATTGTTAGTAAAGGAGTGGGTTAATGGTCATGGGAAGTAGATAAGGAGGAAACATACACCAGGCCCTTCTATCCTGGGGATAAAACATAGGAAAACAAAAATCATAGAGAAACTTGCATTGCGTGTAATAAGACAGAGGGACGTTGAGGGCACACTTGCATGTTTAATGCCTTAGGCAACATGGTCTGATTTGTACTTTTAATTAATATAAGCATACTATTTGTTGACCCTTTCAGCACTGGATCCTCAGAAGCCACCATTATATATATTCTACCAGTGTTTACAATGCCCAATGCTATCAGAATTCACAATTTTATTTTCAATGATTTTGCATTTGCTAGTTTTCACACTAGAATCCATCTTTACAGATATTTTTATATAGTTTGTTACCAAGATGTAGAATTCTCTGGAATGTACTCCAAGGAGCCAAAATCTATTATTGGGTAGTATATGGCATCCAGTTCATATCTAAGTTTAGGTTTAAAGTTATTTTTTAATTGTGATAAGAAAATCTTCCCAAATTAAAATACTGTCGATAAATCTGTCTGAAGTGTGCTATAAACTATCATTTGGCAGACACAATTCACCATTCAGACAGGGACTGAACCGTTAATGTAAGTTCCTTCAAGTCGTAAATAGACAACCACTGTAGCCAAAGTAGGCATGGCTCAGCAATGAAGTTCCTTTCCTTATGAATGGGCTCCTGCTTTTAGTTATGTTATAGATAATTTATATTTGTCAGACAATGTTTTACATATTTAAGGGTAATGGCCCATGAATATTTTGTATGCTAGCACCTTTTTAGCTGATTATAAGATTCTATGGGTGTCAAAACTTGTTCTCAGAGTGGTTGCTATGCGCTGGCTTTTTTTTACGTGATGGAGAAGCTGAAATAACATTACCATAGACCTGTAATTCCCAACCTTTTTACCATGGGCAAACCTCTAATTTTTTTTATCCTACCTGTGAAATCCCCACAACTATCTCATCCTTACTGTAGAAGTGAGTGCTTTTGATTTCTTCAAGGGAACCACCAACCGGGAACATCATGGTTCCATGGAAACTTATTTGAAAAATACTGCCATAGACACATCAATTTTAAGAAAAATATATTTGTAAATTTTTGGTCTTATGCATACATAGCATAACACGTTATGGAAGTCTTGTGTATGCATACATAACATTTAAAGGAGGGTTTCTCCACAATAGAAAATGATGGCATGCACACAAGATATGCAATAAATGTCTGATAGGTGAATGTCCCACCTCTGGGAAACCTAACTATCTCAAGAACGAGTCCTCTGACCCCCATTCCGCCTAGTGAGACGGCCTTCCCCATAGACTTAAATGAAGAGAGGCACATGTGCTTGGCCACCTCTCCATTGACTCTCCACCTGGATACGGAGGCCGGCATTCGTCTGTTCTTGAGAATGGCAGAGGTCCCAGAGGTAGGACTTGCACCTATGAGACATTGTCTACAGTAAGGCTACATGTACACGTTGAGTATTTTGCAGTGGAAAATACGCACCAAAACCGCAGCAATACACAGGAAATTTACAGGTAAAAACCGCATCAGATTGTGCGTTTTTCGATGCATTTTTCGGTGTGGTTTTTACGTTTTGCTGCGTAACTAGCTGTGCTTTCATGATGCGGCTTTTGCTGCGTATGTCTTCAGGGCTAGGCAGCTAGAATTCGCAAGCGGAATCACAAGATAAATTGACATGCTGCGGTTCCGAATATACGCACCACGGATCAACTTACATAGCACACATCATGTGGACTGAAGCACAGGCCTCAGTAGCAAAGGAGCACCTAGTGGATTTTGGAACCCAATATATTTTAGGCACCATGACAGGTTTGAAGAGGTCTTGTGGGGCCAAAACAGTGGAAACACCCTCAAAAAGTCACCATTTGGCAAACTACACCCCTCAAGGAATTTATCTAGGGGTATAGTGGGCATTTTGACCGCACATGGTTTTTGCTGAACTTAGTGGAATTAGGTTGTGAAAATGAAAATCTAATTTTTTTTCAATAAAACGTAGAAATTATACATTTTTACAAGGCATAAAGAAGAAAAAACACCCCAACATTTTGAATGAAATTTTTCCTGATTACAGCAATACCCCATATGTGGTAATAAACTGCTGTTTGGACACACAGCAGGGCTCAAAAGGAAAGGAGCGATATTTGGCTTTTGGAGCTCATGTTTTGCTGGATTGGTTTTCGGGTGAAATGTTGCATTTGCAAAGCTCCTGAGGGACCAAAATGGTGGAAACCCCCCTCAAAGGTGAACCCATTTGTAAAACTACAGACCTAAAAGAATTTATATAGGGGTATAGTGAGCATTTGTGAGTTGTGTCTTCTAACAATCCCAGCACCTGAGTTTCCATCACATGACCATGGATACTTTTATCCACAGGAAATAAACAATGAAGTTCCTACTGAATAATAACAAGCAGAGATCTTGAAAACTGTGAGGAATGAATTCAGAAGGTATATTGAAAAATTTTAGAACTTTTAATTAAGCAAACGAACCATAATTTGCTGAAAGTGGACTACCCCTTTAATCTATGCATTCATGGTTAGTTAGTCTTACGCTCCTACAGAAAAGTGGCACGTATATTTAGCTCATCTGGACATTTTTCACACTACTCCACATACAGTAATACCCAGAATTCTTTCCTGGTATAAAATTCTTATTACAATAGACTGAAAAATAATTTTGATTAAGTGTCTTAAGAGTTCCATCTTTTTTTTGATATTGACTTTAAAAATTTGTCATTAAGTTTTATTAGTTTTCCTTTTCGCAATGTGGAATTATTTAACACAGGCTCCAGAATGAATAATACAAACCTCTTCTCATGTCTGTACTACTGATAAAGCCAAATTCACATTACCTGGAAATATTTTTTCCAGATGCCTCCTGAATAATAACGCCTTTGTAAACAAATCCTCTGTAAGTACAGGAGTCATATCACAAAATTGACAATGAGTTTGCCTTTGGGCAGATAAAAGACAAAAAATACAAAATAGAATAAAATTTAACGGAGATACATCATTGTCTCCTGGACTCAAGGCTGTAAATTTTCATAACAAAGCTGGTGAAAAGGGTTAATTGTTAAGTCCCAAGGTGCTTGACTTTATGAGGAGAGTGATACATGACCTCGAGGACGTTACGTCAGTGCCCGGCCTATAGCTTTCATTTTCACTTTAAAGAAATCCCTTCTTTTATTCATGAGCAATTTCTCATAACAGGCTTATGAAATACTTGGATGTATCATGGGCCAAGGGTGAAACACAGAAATGATGTGGGTCATGATAATCACCATTATGAATGAATAATGTATCAGACAAGGCTCTGTGTCAGGTGAAGTGCTACCTAATCCTTTCAAAGTCAGATATTATTATTATTAGGGGGGATTCACACGAGCGTGATTTGGCAGCGTGTAGACCGCGTGGTTTTCGCGCGGCACGCAATGCCCTATAGAAGTCTATGGGGCAGTACACACAGTCCGTGTATTTTGCGCAGCGTTTGTTCGCTGCGCAAAATACGCGACAGGTTCAATAACTCTGCGTATTTCACGCATCACGCACCCATTGAAGTCAATGGGTGCGTGAAAACCAGGCAGGTCGCACGGAAGCTCTTCCGTGCGAACTGCGTGTTTGCGCAACAGCTGTCAAAAGGATGAATGGAAACAGAAAAGCACCACGTGCTTTTCTGTTTCCAAGCATCCAAACGGAGTGTCTTTGCGAGGAGCGAACCCCGACAACCGAGGCAAACTTCACCGGGTTCGGCCAAACTCGTTTTCGAACCCGGCAAAAAAATTTCCGGTCCGCGACGTCGGGAGAGATTCACTGTGCATGGTGCTGAAAGAGTTAAACTGTTTCAGCACCATGGACAGTGACTTGCGATCCCAAAATACATGAACCTGTAAAAAAAAACCAAGTTCTAACTTACCGATTACTCCTGTCTCCTTCCTGCAGTCCGACCTCCCGGGATGACACTTCAGTTCAAGTGACAGCTCCAGCCAATCACAGGCCAAGCACAGGCTGCAGCCAATCACAGGCTGCAGCGGTCACTTGGACTGCCGCGTCATCCAGGGAGGTGGGGCCCGATGTCAAGAGAGGCGCGTCACCAAGGACGCGTCACCAAGGATGCGTCACCAAGGCAACGGCCGGGAAGTTCTCGGTAAGTAGGAACTTTATCTTTTTTTTTTACAGGTTTTTCGCTGTTGTGTTCGGCATTCACTGTCGAGGGTGCTGAAAGATTTAGCTCTTTCAGCACCTTGGACAGTGACGGGCGTCGACAAGCTTCATCTCTATGATGCCGGCTGCGCGAAAATCACGCAGCCGCGCATCAGACACGCATGACACACGCAGCTGTCAAATGGTTTTTGCGCTCGCAAAACGCCGCGTTGTTTGCGCGCGCAAAAACGCAACGCTCGTGTGAATCTGCCCTTAGGGTGGTGATGGGGGTCTATTAATAGCTAAGGACACAACGTTTTTTTAATATTTGGGAATAGGACGTGAATTCTTTTTCCTACTCTCAGGATGGGAAGTAACGATAGGGAGTGCAAAGTCTGCAGTTACCAGCTGTATTTTTCATTTGCACAATTTTGGGGGTACATAAGATTTATTTCATAACATTTTTTGGGGGAGGTAATGCAAATAAAAAAACACAAAAACAAGTTGCCCATTGTTTTTTTGCTTTTTTTCTTATTTGCCGTTTGTCGTGTGGTAAAAATAACATGTTACCTTTCTTCCACAGGTTGGTACAAATGCGGCAATACCAAATATGTATAGTCTTTTTTATGTTTTAGTACTTTTGCACAATAAAACATGTTTTATAGAAAAAAGTAATTTTTGTGTTGCCACTTTCCGAGATCCATAACATTAATTTTTTTGTAGTAGTAGTCAAATAAGGGCTTGTTTTTTGTGGAATAAGTTGTAGTTTTTATTAGAACAATTTCAGGTTTCATATAATTTATTGATTTGATTTTGTTTTTTGTAGGGTAATGCAAAAAAAATCTCGCATTACGCCTTTGTTTTTAGTTACATTTTCAACACTGTGCGGTATAACTAATAAGATATCTTTGTTCAATGGATTGTCACAATTGCGGCAGGAACCTAAAATTTCCTTTTTTGTTTTAGGTTTTTATGAGTAAAGATTTTAATATATGTGTTTTTTTGTGGGGGGAGGACATTTTCATTTTTAATAAACCACATTAAACTTAATTTAGCATTGTTTTTGTCCCCATAGCGGACATGAATCAGCATTCCTAAGATCATGTCTATAAATCCATGGCATGTCCTAATAGGCAGTTACCCCATCTGCTGCAGGGTACCGATGGGCTGACAGAGGGAACCCCCTCCCTCTTCTACACCTTAGTTGCCGCGCTCACTATTGACCGTGGCATCTATGGGGTTAAACTGCCCAAATTGTAGTTATCTCCAATTTCGGCAGTTGTGGCAGAAACCTGGTTGTGGTTAACAGCCGTGCTCCTGCCACAGGCACTGTACCCACGAGATCCAGGTCTCAGATATATTTGTCACATAGTGGGAATTAGGAATACAGGGAATGGATAGGACCCCTGGTAGTTGGCGGGCACATTAACAATTGCAAAAAGGAAGGTTGCCTGCAAGCAGCCAAGCCCAATTTCCCAACTACCAATTGACAGTAAGAATGAAAAATAAATATAATAACCTTTATTAGGCTACGTATAGCCAGACAGACCACATAGATATAGAGTTAAAATTGTCACTACCTAAAACACCGGACTTAATTATCAGTTACCTGTATATTTACAGGCAGAAATAGTGATTGACTTAGGAATAAAGTGTAGTTCCCTGGCCAGTTCCCTAGCCAGTTATATTGTTAGATTAGCTAGTCAGGAATAGTGAGTCCAGTCTGCGGTAGGTATTAAAATCCTAACAGCCCCCCCGACATGTTTCGCTACTACGTAGCGTCCTCAGGGGTACACGGGGCTAATGGCGGCGCGGCAGGAAAGAGATCCTGATATGGACATGTCACATGACGTTTCCGGAGGTGTGTGAAAGCACACAACCAATAGTAGCACTGGAGACGCATCGGCGCGCCAGCTGTAAGGAGCCGGCGAATGATAGTGAAGATAAGATGCATCAATGAGAGACAGGGAGCGGCACATGCGTATAATAGTAAACAAAGAACTTGGTGCATAGACCGTTTCCCAGGTCGTGATATACCAGGTGAGCTCATCGGCGCGTGCGCAGAGGACGATTCCCACTCGGTACCAGTAAATACACTCTACAGACCAGGACTTAGACTAATAAATTGAGAATACAGTGTCCTACAGCACCGATCCAACAGGTGCCGAGCACACACATGTCGCCGGGACATAGAGACAGAACTATATTAATAAAGTATGCAGCCAGGACAAATGAACAAGTGACAGTGCTATAATATTAAATCGTGAGGACATACAAGATAGTGACATATAGTGAAGGAAAAATTCATTAGGGAAAAACCCAGTATGCAGATTCCTGTCCAAGATAATGGGTGCATGAATACTATTATTATTGGTACTAAGGCCAAAATTGACCATATCAGGCCAGGTCTGAACTTTCAGAATATAGATAACAGCACCGGGTGGTAGAAAGATGGCCTAGGGGAGGGTACACTAAACACCAAGTTAATTAAAATAAAATGAAAATAAGAAAAATATAAATAAATATAAATATAAAGGAAGCCGCTTCCTGTATCTAAATAAGGTAAGTATTGGATTGCAAGTTATCCAATTATATAGATAACCCAATGCGTACAACGTCGCAACACCAGATGCCACACGTCCAGATAAATCCGTAGTACGTCTGACAGACAAACAAATGTGTAAAGTCTGTGACAGTGGACCGCTACCACTATGTGGTCTCAGTCATCTGCTACATTTGGAACAGGTGTCTGGACCATATTGTATTTACACATGGTCATTATTTCTTGGAATCATAACGTATACATAAATTGATCGGTACATAACAGGTATGAGAATACATGGTAATGCTTACAAATGCACATCTTCCAAACAGTGCGGAAGGTTGTAAGTAATTCCTATAGGTTTAGAGAAAGGCACTGAAGGTAAATCCCTCATTCAGACCTATGGGGGACATAGTATTGAGTCGGTGAATCCACCGCGGCTCTTCTTGCAAGAGTTTGCGGTCTAGATTTCCCGCTCTAGGACCCATTTTAATTTGAGTGATACCCCAAAACTGGAGCAGCTTGGGGTTACCCCCATGACATTTAAGGATATGTCTTGAGAGGGTAGTATCTTCATTACAGTTGACAGTACTCAAATGTCTCGACACACGTCTCCTCAACTCCTGAATGGTTTTACACACATAAAGTTTAGGGCAGGGACATCTGGCAATGTAAATGACCCCACTGCTCTGGCAATTCAGAAATTGTTCAATTGGGTACCGTTTGCCATCGGTAGGGTTGACAAAGTTCCTAACAGTCGGCATCAAAGGGCAGAAAGAACATCTGCCACATGGATGGAATCCCTTAACTGGTGATCTAAGCCAGGTGGATGGTGTATTTGATTGTCTCGAGTAATGACTATGAACTAAAAAATCCCGTAAGTTCCTTCCCCTACGGTACGTAATACTTGGGTTAGTTGTGACGGCATCCTTCAGATCGGGGTCAGCAATGAGAATAGCCCAATGCTTTTGTAAGATTTGGGTGACCTGAGGGGAGCAGGCATCATATGTGCCTATGCATCGAATGGCACTCGATGATCCTGTTTTAATGGATTTATTTCCCCTGTTTGAAAGTAAATCACTTCTCTCAGAGGCCCTTGCCCTAGCATAGGCTCGGTGTAACCATTTTTTTGGATAGCCACGTGCTCTGAACTTATTGAAAAGGCCATCGCACTCGGCTTGAAAGGATGATTCGCTAGAGCAATTGCGTTTAGCTCTCAAGTACTGGCCTATGGGTATCCCTTTCTTAAGGGCAGGGGGATGGTGACTGTCCCAATGTAAAAGGCTATTGGTAGCGGTTGCCTTACGATAAATGTCCGTTTGGACACCACCACCAGGATCCAGAGAGATCTTGAGATCAAGAAAATTGATAGTGTGGTCATGAATTTCAAAAGTAAATTTCATGCCAATGGAATTGGCATTGAGCATAGACATGAAGTCACGAAAAGTGTTGACATCCCCATCCCAGAGGATGAGAATGTCATCAATGTATCTTCCCCAAAAGGAAATATGTGAAGTGAAATGAGGAAAATTATCTGAAAAAACGATAGTGTCTTCCCACCACCCTAAAAAAAGATTTGCGTAAGTGGGTGCACAAACTGTGCCCATGGCCGTGCCTTTAATTTGGTGGTAATATTTTTTGTCAAAAATAAAGTAATTGTGAGTAAGTAAAAAACGTAAGAGCGACACAACAAAATCATTATGTCGTTGAAATTGGGTGCCTTTGGTGCTTAGGAAATGTTTAACTGCAATAAGTCCCAGATCATGTTTAATATTGGTATATAGTGACTCCACGTCTATGCTCGCCAACATGGTAGTGGGAGTAACGTTGATCTCGTGGATCCTGGTGACGGTGTCCTTTGTATCTTTAAGGTAGGAAGGTAGGGAGGAAACAAACGGTGTTAGTATCTCATTGACATAGAGACTAATGCCCTGTGTCAGGCTATCATTACCTGACACAATAGGTCTTCCCGGAAGAGGAGAGGTTGCCTTATGAACCTTCGGCAGCGCATAAAAGGTTGCCAGGGTGGGAGTGGAGTTATATAAGCATTTGAGTTCATCATCAGTAATTAGATTGTCATTTTTAGCATCCCTCAGGAGAGTATGTAGTTCAGACAAATAGCCCACAGTGGGATTACTTCCTAGAATAGCATAGGTGGTATTGTCATCTAGTAACCTATGGACCATGCTGACATAGTCAGCCTGGTCCATGATCACTATATTGCCCCCCTTGTCAGAGGGTTTGAAGACCAATCTGTCGTTCTTACATAACTCCTCCATTGCCAGTCTCTCATCATTAGTGAGATTACTACAGATACTAGATCTGTTGATTTTTAATTTTTTAAGGTCATTACACACCATCCTGACGAAGGTGTCGATGTGACTGTATTGTGAGAAGGGAGGTGTAAGTTTAGACTTCGGACGTAAAGATGAAAGTGGTCCAGCCGCATCTATAACACCAAAGTCGCTCTCATAGAGCAAACTCTCCAGATCTCGCAGGGTATTAGATTCTGTACAAGCTTGAGATGTTCTTTCAGATATGCTGCCCTTGAAGTACTTATGTAGGGCCAATTTACGTGCAAAGAGGTTAATATCTTTTACCCATACATATTCATCGAAAGATGGAGTTGGAGTGTACGATAGACCTTTTTTAAGGAGAGATAACTGATGAGGATTAAGTTGACAGGAGGATAGATTAATTATCTGCATCTCGTCGTCCCTTGTTGTCTGTATATTAGGTGTTAGGATTTTAGCCCCCAGTTCAAACTGGGTTGACCTAAAAAAGGAAATGTGGTGAGGGGACCCGTAAGGTGGTGGGTCACATTGTCCCCCCCATTTAGGCTGGGATTGAGACGATGGGATTGGGAACTGACAGAGGTGTTCATACGGTTTGACATGGGCGTGGAAACAGGCATGGATGAGATAGATGAGGAATTTGATATAGTAGTGGGAGGACATGAGATATTAGGATTGGAAAATTTAGCAGCTTGTTTAGATATGGTTGGAGTTCTTTTTGAGGTGCTAGGTCTGTTGCTCCTGATCTTTCGCTTGGTGCCCAGTCTCAGACTGTCAGTATTATTCCTAGATTCCTCTGTACCTGAGGCGTCTGACTCAGAGAAATCTGTAAACACCGTAGTGCGTTTATGATTGGAGTAGGAGTTTGTTTTATAAGTATAGATCTGTCCTAGATCAAAATCTCTCCTATCACGAATATATTTACGGTGTTTACGTTCCTTGATCTCTCCTTGTAATTTCTCTATGTTCCTCTGTAGTTTTATTTCAAAGGTGCCAAACTCAGGACAGGAGCTAAACACTTGTATGTCTACAATCTCCTTTTCTAATTGAGCACTGATAGTACTGTAATTTTGTTTCTCAAATTCCAATAAATATTGAAGCATACGCATAGAGCTGTCAGTGAGAATTTCCTCCCAGCCTTTGATAAAAGCTGTATAATCTCGCTGTAACCTGTCATTTACAGCATGATCTCGCGAGATTACGCTTGCTCTGCTGTAACTACCACAGAAACATTAACGAAGTGTCGGGATTGTGAATAGACATCCCGTGGAATGTCTATTCACTGTCTAAACATTTCAGTATCGTTAATGTGTTAGTATAAGACAGCACATAGGGATCTAAAAGGATCCCTATGCGTTGACTAAATGAATGGAGAGAAGTGTATGACGCTGATTGGTAAGCGTCATACACTTCTTTCCACAACGCCCACTTCGTCTAAAGTAAAAACACGCCCACTTGGGCATTAAGAAACTCATTAGCATAAAGCTAAAATTGCTAATAACGTGGTGAAAATAGATAGTTTTTTTTTAAATAAAAAGCACTGCTGTCACCTACATTAAAGCCCCCATCTCCTTATGTAGGAGATAGGCCACTTATAATGTGGTGACAGAGTCTCTTAAAGGAACAGTGTCACCCCAATTTTTTTTTTAATATGTTAAAGATGTTAGTGCTTTATTAAAAACATTTGGATTAATTTGTGTGTTTGTGTGTTACTTTTTTTTATTTTTACACTTTTTCTTCCCTATGGGGGCTGCCATTTTTTTTTCCATTTCTGTATGTGTCGATTAACGACACATACAGACATGGAATACGGCAGCTCCAGTCCCATAGGGACTGCGAACGGGGCCCGTTCCATCCACTATCGTGTACGCCGCTGTGTGGGAACGGCGCATGCGCCGCTCCCACACAGTTCAATTTGAAATGCGCGCCGTCCGGCGCCATTTTCCTGTGGACCGGAAGTCGCAGCCGGACAGTAAGATTACTACTTCCGGTCGCGGCTTCCGGACTTGTGCACATGGAGCAGCGGCAGCAGACGGAGCGGATGGACCGGAGGGAGCGGCGGCGACTGGAGCAGGTAAGTTATTTCTATGTATGTTCGTGTTTCAGTGTTTTTACTACTGTATGTTAACCTTCTACACTGTGTGTTAGCTCAAAAAATGGTGACACACAGTGTAGGAGGTTAGACCGTTCAAACCCCTCGTTTCTCCGGGCACTAGCCAGGATAAAGGAGGGGGGGATTCTGAGAGCTCACTAGAGCGAGGGATTTTTACCCAATTTTGAAGCATAAAAGAAATGTGGTTGCTTTACCACATGCAATGCTGCAATTTTGGGAATGGCTCCATCTAGTGACCAGTGCTGGGAAATATTATAAATTGAATCCAATTTATAATATTTCCTGACTCGTGAAAAAAATAAAATAAATTAGAACAATGTTTAATCACCTACACACTAACTGTTTAACTTAAAAAAAAAAAAACATGTTTTGCTGGCAACACATTCCCTTTAAGGACCAGACCATTTTTTTCAAATCTGACATGTATCACTTGAAGTGATAATAACTTTGAAATGTTTTTATTTTTTCAAGCGATTCTGAGATTGTTTTCTTGTGACACATTGGACTTTAAGTTAGTGGTAAAATTTGGTCGACACATTCAGTGTTTATTTATGAAAAACACCACAATTTTGAGAAAAATTGCAAAAATTTGTATTTTTTAAAATGTAAATGTCTCTGCTTGTAAGACAGATAGCAATACCACACAAAATAGCTACTATTTCACATATCCCATATGTCTACTTTATGTTTGCGTTGTTTTTTGAATGTCCTTTTATTTTTCTAGGACGTTACAAGGCTTAAAACTTTAGCAGCAATTTCTCACATTTCCAAGAAAATGTCAAAAGCTTTATTTTAGGGACCGGTTCCGTTCCTAACTGGTTTTGAGAGCCTTATATACTATAAACCCCCTATAAATCACCCCATTTAAAAAACGGAACCCCTCAAAGTATTCAAAACAGCATTTAGAAAGTTTCTTAACCCTTTAGGCTTTTCACAAGAATTAAAGCAAATCAAAGGTGACATTTACAAATGTCATCTTGTTTTGCAGAAAATCAGTTTGATCCATTTTTTTCTGTAACACAGAAGGTTTTACCAGAGAAACGCACTCAGAATTTGTTGCCCAGATTCTGCAGTTTTTAGAAATATCCCACATGTGGCCCTAGCATGCTACTGGACGGAAACACCGGCATCAGAAGCAAAGGAGCACAGAGGATTTTGGGGCCTTATTTTTATTAGAATATTTTATGTCAGGTTTGAAAAGGTCTTGTGGGGCCAAAACAAAGAAAACACCCCAAAAAAGACACAATTTTGTAAACTACACCCTCAAGGAATTTACCAAGGGGTATAGTGGGCATTTTGACCCCACAGGTATTTTGCTGAATTTAGTGTAATTATGCTCTGAAAATGAAAATCTACATTTTTTCTAATAAAATGTCGTTTTAGCTAAGATTTTTCCATTTTCACAATAGATAAAGGAGAAAAAGAACCCCAACATTTGTAAAGCAAACTCTAATGAGTACGGCAATACCCCATATATGGTAATAAACTGCTGTTTGGACCCACGGCAGGGCTCATAAGGGAAGGAGCGCCATTTGGCTTTTGGAGCTCAAATTTTCCTTGATTGTTTTTCAGGGGCCATGTTTCATTTGCAAAGCCCATTAGAGGCCAAAACAGTGGGAACCCCCCAAAAGTAACCCCATTTGGGAAACTACACCCCTCAAGAAATCTATCTAGGGGTATAGTGAGCATTTAGACCCCACAGGTCTTTTGCAGAATTTATAGGAATTAGGCAGTGAAAATAAAAATCGACATTTTGTTCCAAAAAATTGTAGAATGTCTTCATTTTCAGAAGGGATACTGGAGAAAAAGCACCCTAACATTTGTAAAGCAATTTCTCCCGATTACGGCACATGTGATCATAAACTGCTATTTGGACACCCAACAAAGCTCTAAAGAGAAGGCGTGCTATTTGGCATGCAGATTTTGCTGTATTGGTTTTTGGCCACCATGTCGCATATGCAAAACCCCTGAGTTATCAGAGTACAGTGGAAGCCCCAAGAAGTGACCCCATTTTGGAAACTGCACCCCTCAAGGCATTTATCATTTGCCTGGACATATGACAAGGCTCAGAAGTGAAGACCACCATGCGCATTTGAGGTCTATTTTGGTGATTTTCACAGCATTGGCCCACAATTGCAAGGCTCGGAAGTCAAATAGAAAAACAAACCCCCAAGTAGTGACCCCCATATTGGAAACTACACCCCTTAGGGCATTTTAAGGGGTGTTGTGAGCATTTTGACCCCACAGGTGATTCTACATTAGAAATTAGTGCCCAGCGGATGGTGCAAAGTGAAAATTGCAATTTTCCACTAATATGCCAATTTAGTGCACAATATGTTGTGCCCAGTTTGTGCCACTGAAGACAAATATCTCTTAAAATGTTAATCCAGATCTCCTGGGTATGGCGATGCCATATATATGGACGTAAACTGCTGTTTGGGCACGCTGCAGGGTTCAGAAGAAAGGGAGCGCCATTTGGCTTCTGGAGCGCAGATTTTGCTTGGTAGTAGTTCTGTTTTGGGTTTTGCTGGTATTTCAATTTATAATGTGGGGGCGTATGTAATCTATGCGGAGAACATCAGGGTATAATAAGAGGGTATACAAATGCGGTAAATAAATAATAACCCGCATATGTGTGGCCAGTGTTGCACTGATAAATGGCGCCCAATCTTATCTGCTTTTGGAGCACTTTGCATATTTTTCGTCGCCATATTCTGAAAGCCAGAACTTTTTTATTTTTTCTCCACCGGAGCTGTGAGAGGTCTTATTTGTTGCAGGACAATCTGTTTTCATTGGTACCATTTTGGGGTACACGCAATTTTTTTATCACTGTTTATTCCATTTCTTTGGCAAGCAAGGGGACCAAAAAGCATCAATTTTTACAGTGTTCACCGTGCGCTATACATCACATTTTACTTTAGTCTGCGGGTCGATATGATTACGGCGATACCAAATGTATATCGTTTTTTTATGTTTTACAGCGTTTGCACAAAAAAAAAAAATCCCTTTTTTGAAAAATAATTTATTTTTTGTGTCCCCATATTCTGAGAGCCATAACTTTTTTATTTTTGCGTTGACAAGGCTGTGTAATGGCTTGTTTATTGCGGGACGGGATGTAGTTTTTTATTTGTAGTATTTTGTGGTACGTGCGACTTTTTGATTATTTTTTATTCTATACTTTAGAAGGGATGGTGACCAAAAAAATTGCGATTCTGGCATTGTTTTTTGTTTATTTTTTTTGCGGTGTTCACCGTGCGGGAAAAATAACATTGTAGTTTTATCGTTTGGGTTGTTACGAACGCGGTGATACCAAATATGTGTACTTCTAACGGTTTCATTTTTTTTCCTATAATAAAAGACTTATTATAGGAAAAAAGGAAGTTTTAAATTTTTTTACTTTTAACTTTTTTATAACGTTTTTATAACTTTTTTTGTCCCACTAGGGGACTTGAAGACCTGCACCTCTCATCTTTATTTTAATACATTGCACTACCCACGTAATGCAATGCATTAGAGCTGTCAGCTATGCACTGACAGCAAGCCTATTAGGTTCCGGCTCCGGACGGGGTCTAATAGGCTTCCTTATGTGGGAGACCAGGAAGCCACTGTTAGCCTCCGGTTCCCATAGTAACGATCGGCATCCGAGCGACCACATCGCAGCGATTCCGGTCTCCTGGAAACAACTAAGATGCCGCGATCGCTTTTGATCGCAACATCTAAGGTGTTAATGGCAGGGAGCGGAGCTAGCTCCGTTCCCTGCCATTACAGCAGGATGTCAGCTGTAACATACAGCGGACATCCTTTGGCTGATGGCGCAGGCTCAGCTTCTGAGCCCGCTGCCATCTTTCATCTGTGGCTCCGGGTGGGGCCTGACATGCTGCCAACAGCCGATCGGCTAGCGTGGCTACCCTGCACTTTTAGCCGGGTAACCATGCTGCAATACTGTGATTGGTGAGTCACTACTGACTGACCAATCACAGTGATCGCTGGCGGCACCGCGATTGTTCCCCCGACGAGTCACCTCCTCCTGCACTATAATTGTACCTGTGTCGCAAGGACACAGGTACAATTAGAAGCAATGAATGACCGGGCACGTTCCGTGCCCGGCTATTCAGCGCTTTTGCATCAGTGAAGCGACTGGTACCTTTTGTACCAGTGAAGCTTCCGTCGATGAAAGGCGCTGAGTGACAGGGAAAGTCATCCTGCCCAGCCAATCAGCGCCTTTCATAGACGCTGTGTTCAACCCCCAGAAGACCTGCGCAGAAGGTTATAAAAGTGTTATAAAAGTGTGTGGCATTATCTACAGGGGGGCTTTATCTACGGGGGGACTTTATCTACGGGGGAGGACTTTGTCTACACGGGGGGGCATTTATCTAAGGGGGACATTTATCTACGGGGGGACTTTATCTACGGGGGGGACTTTGTCTACACGGGGGGGGGGGGGCTTTATCTACGGAGGGTGGACTTTGTCTACACAGGGGGACTTTGTCTACACGGGGGGGACTTTATCTACGGGGGGACTTTATCTACGGGGGGACTTTAACTATGGGGGGACTTTGTCTACACGGGGGGGGCTTTACTTACAAGGGGGACTTTATCTACGGGGAGCTTTACCTCCCCCCGGGGGCCTAATCTACGGGGGTGTCTATCTACAGGGGGGGCTTTATACTGGGGTGGACTATCTATGGAGCATCATATACAGGGGTGGGCTATAGCTAAAGGGGGGCTATATAGTATATAGCCCCCCTGTAGATATAGCCCCCCTGTATATAGACCACCCCTGTATATAGCCCACCCCTGTAGATATAGCCCACCCCTGTAGATATAGCCCATCCCTGTAGATATAGCCCACCCCTGTATATAGTCTCCCTGTAGATATAGCCCACCCCTGTAGATATAGCCCACCCTTGTATATAGTCCCCCTGTAGATATAGCCCACCCCTGTAGATATAGTCCCCCTGTAGTTATAGCCCCCTGTAAGTATAGCCCACTCCTGTAGATATAGCCCACCCCTGTAGATATAGCCCACCCCTGTAGATATAGCCCACCCCTGTAGATATAGTCCCTCTGTAGCTATAGCCCACCCCTGTATATAGTCCCCCTATAGATATAGCCCACCCCTGTATATAGTCCCCCTGTAGATATAGCCCACCCCTGTATATAGTATCCCACAAATAGCTCCCTCTATAGTGCTCCACAGAAAGCCCACCCCTATATATAGCCCCCTGTACATATAGTCCACTACTGTATATAGTGCTCCACAGATAGCCCACCCCTGTATACAGTATATACAGGGGTGGGCTATCTGTGGAGCACTATATACAGGGGTGGACTATATGTACAGGGGGGCTATATACAGGGGTGGGCTATCTGTGAAACACTATATACAGGGGTGGACTATATGTGGAGCACTATATACAGGGGTGGACTATATGTGGAGAACTATATACAGGGGTGGGCTATATCTACAGGGCGGCTACATACAGGGTTGGGCTATATCTACAGGGGGGCTATATACAGGGGTGGGCTATCTATGGAGCACTATATACAGGGGTGGGCTATATCTACAGGGGGCTATATACAGGGTTAGGCTATACGTGGAGCACTATATACAGGGCTGGGATATATCTACAGGGGGCTATATACAGGGGTGGGCTATCTGTAGAGCACTATAGGGGGAGTTATTTGTGGGACACTATATACAGGGATGGGCTATATGGGGCCACTATCTACAGTGGGCTCTATGGCAGGCACTATCTACAGGGGGCTCTATGGCAGGCACTATCTACAGGGGTCACGGTGTGTGTGGGACACGGTGTATGGTGCTATTATAATTAGAGGTGCAGTGTATGGCGCTATTATATTTAGGGGTGTAGTGTGTGGTATAATGAGAACTTTATCTTTATTTATAGGTGCAGAAATGTTGGAAAAGTGAGAAGCTGAAGACATGTGAGCGGCAAACTGCAGAAATGGGCTGTGACCGGGAGAAGTTATCATAGAAGTCTGGACTGGATGGAGAAAAAGAACTAGAATCTGAGACGTCACCGGTGAGTCACTTAATGTAAATGTTTATTCTGCCTCTAATCAGTATTGTAGTCACTGTATGATCTGCAGCGAGATGATGGGTGGTATGATTAGATAGGATTTTTTTGTGAAACTGCAACTCTCAGCATATCCTTACCATTGTTCGGGCCATGCTGGGAGCTGTAGTTTTACACGGTACAAACCTGTACAGCAAGGGTTGCACTAAATTGACCTGTATTTGTGCTGGTGCTGTATTTATGTACTGAGCTTGGTTCTGGTGTTGTGTATAGAACCATATTGCTTGTAAAATGTACAAATGTTTTTATGCTTGCGTTACTTAAAAAGAAATGACACGTTGATTGGTAGAGAAAACAAACATGGTGAGGGGGAAGGAGATGTCGGGAAAGAGGTGAAAACTGAATCTTTGCCCCGGGTGCTGGAGAACCTGGCTACGCCTCTGCTTTATGGTGCCTTAATGCAGTACAAACCATGACGTACAGTTGCGTCAAGGTGTGTTAAGGGGTTAATATTATTAATATGAGGGTATAATCATGAGTGGTTGAATAGGTGCGACTATAGTAGTAAAGGATGGAGCTGATATCTGAACATTTGTAACCGCAGACTATGTCAGTCACAGGTACCCAACCCTCTTTCCCATCTCCAATTTTAAGGAGGGTGTGATTTAACTAAAATCCCACATACAAATCACTGAATAAGATCTATATTATTTAAAATCACTGAACAGGCCTTATTTACTCATGAGGGAGGTACTCACACCACCTCCCAACAGGATGCAGACAAAACACAATGCTACATAGAGGGAGATTACACAGGTGCAATATACTGATGAACACCCACTCTCAGGCCTATTATTCATAAGGGGGGCGGCTGCTTAGTATTATCATTGCACACAAATGTAGCTTTTATAAGAATGTCAGTCACATGGGCGCATGCACCCCATATGTAATATATAGCATCAGCTGATTCTATATCTAAAGCGCTAGCTGATGCTCTGCTTGGGACTCAAGCAATAGGCAATGTGACAGCCCCTTGCGGTCATGTTCACAAACAGCACATGAAGCAAGCCCTCAGTCACATGGGGCCGTGTCGGAGTGTCATCATTATTAGAAAAGCTCCAGCACTTACGGTAACAATTCACGAGGTTTGAACTGCACCATTTAGTACAGAATTTAAATTAAAGTCTATTAGTAAGTTACTTCGTTTCACATAAATATATTATTGCAATGCAATTTTTGGTCCCCGGATAAAACCTTTAACACTTCTGCAGAACTTCGGACCCAGAAATAGATAAATTATTAGGTATTTGAGCGTTTTGAGTACTAACATATTGTATAAATATTCACCGGTATCTTTGTTAAAAAAACAAATCGTTCTGTATTCTTTACAGCAATGTTTGGCTCGATTTAAATTATTCCAAATAAGATAATGAACGATCAATTATATTTATTTGATTGGATTACTGAGAAAGCATGCTTTTCAATTACATCTTAGAAGAATTAAAGGCGAGATATTTAGATCAGAGGTGACTTTAGAATGCATGACAACGTGCAATAATCCACAAAAAGCAATTCCTATTAATATTCATCTCAGCTTTTCCTTTGACAAACGGAATCTTGGACAAATAAAACTGTAGTGTGAATTGATAATAATAAAAAAAATCTTGGATCTTAGTCCTTGAATGTAAG
Organism: Rhinoderma darwinii; assembly: GCF_050947455.1. Taxonomy (NCBI): domain Eukaryota; kingdom Metazoa; phylum Chordata; class Amphibia; order Anura; family Rhinodermatidae; genus Rhinoderma; species Rhinoderma darwinii. Next base: position 342,650,185 of record NC_134689.1, read on the forward strand.
GCCCCCTTCATATCAGCGTATTGCCTTCTGTTGGAGGTATACGTCGGGAGGACTCTCAACATATACCTCAGATGGAGGGCATGCAACATATCCCACTGTAAAAGCATAAGTGGGAAACTTCACCCAATCCCCCCGGCAGAGTGCGAGCTAAATCACTGTACCAAGGGAAGCTCCTAATGTCACTGTCCATATATGGACCATCATGTCAAGAACTTACAACACCAAAGTTGCCAGGCAGAGCATCGGAAGTGCTCTGCACTTGGACCCTGGACCTGGGGAAGCTCCTGACATCACTTTCCATACATGAACAGTGACATCAGGACCTTCCCCAGGGACAGAATCCCCTGGTCAAGTGCTACCTGATTCTCTTCTCTGGGAATCCGGCCCTGGTGAAGCTCCCTAACATATGTGTTTAACTAGAGAAAGTAGCAAAAGGACACGGCGCCAAGTAGCGGAATCAATAGTTTAAAGGAGCAAAAAGGTACATAAATGCTCACCTGTGCAGTGGCAAATTACCGGCATGTAATTTGTATAGATAAGCTGCTGCCAATCCCAGACGCAACTCCAGTGGAGATGCCAACGTAATAATAATGGAATAGCAAAAAACGGGATAAAACGGCGCTGCTTATATAATGTACGGTTTATTGGAAAGGATGCTACGCGTTTCGGCGCCGGACCGGCGTCTTCATCAGACTGCCTGATGAAGACGCCGGTCCGGCGCCGAAACGCGTAGCATCCTTTCCAATAAACCGTACATTATATAAGCAGCGCCGTTCTATCCCGTTTTTTTGCTATTCCATTATTATATGTGTTTAACGTATAACTGGAACAGATGCCATACAGTGGTATCTGTCACGCATAGGCTCCAATGTAAAAAAGAAACTTATACAGCACAAAATACTTTTTCCGTAGGATCCCTCAGGATGGAATTGCATACTCTACTACGCTATTCAATCCTTAAAAAAAAAGGTATACTGGCACATACCTGCCCGACGGAGGCCAAAAGAACAGTCTTTTTGAATCTGTTGGGAAACTGGAGCCTTACGGACAAGCTAGGAGTGTAAGCCGGGAGCTTTGCCGATGTACACGCTAAACACAGGGCATAAACGTGGTGTGCGGGGGCGCATAAGACACGTTTTATAAGTATTAATGTTTCATGTAGAACATATGCAGCTTAATGTTAAAAGTATCGAACAATTCTAACATCTATCAATATATCTAAGTATGTATAGTTATGTAGTTACTTAGGTTGTTAAAACACACATGTCCAATAAGTTCAACCTTACTCAGACCCTATGGGTAGATTCACATATCATGTACTTCGAATCCGCACCGAAATTCTGCAACAAAGTACAGTTCAATGTTGGTGAGTGGAGTTTTAACAAACCCCATTCACACATGGCGTCAGAAATCTTCTGCTTATTCTAGGCATGCGGCTCATTTTTAAATATACAGCACGACCAATCTGTTGTGGGAATGCAGTAGATTTTTTCTGCAGATTTCATTCATTGCAATGCAACGAGTAAACTTAGCGGCTGAATTCCGCAACAAAATCAACAAAATCTGAATGTAAGACGTGCGGCTTTAATTGCATATTTTTGGTACGTATTTTTAGGCCAGTTAGTATAATTGTATGTGTGAACCTAGCCTAAGGAATGTAGTCAATTATGCCTCATAGGGGAGAGATATTCCTTTCATAGCTAAATTTAATTAACTCCATACATTCCTCTTACTAGTTATGTCCGTCCATCCGTCTATCTATCTATCTATCTATCTATCTATCTATCTATCTATCTATCTATCTATCTATCTATCTATCTATCTAGTAAATGTTATAGATTACTAGGAGAATCAGTTAATGATATAATGTAGGTTTAATATAGAACCAGTGAATGTTATAGCTTATCATATATATGAAACCATTGAATTATATAGGTTTAACCACAACAGTATTAACATTTCTGCAGAACTTCTGACACAGAAATAGATTAATCATTAGGTATTTGACTGCTGTGAGTACTAACATACTGTATTAATATTCACAGGTAGCATTGTGCAAAAGTCAAACCAATCTGTATTCATTCCAGCAATGTCTTTGTCGATTTAAATTATTCTAAAAAAGAAAATGAGCGATCAATTATATTTATTTGATTGGATTACTGAGGGAGGAAGCATATATTATTCAATTACATATTCGAAGAATTAAAAGCGAGACATTTATATAACAGGCGACTCCAGCTCACATGATAACCCGCTATATTCCACAAAATGCAATTCCTATTAATATACGTCTGTTCCTGTGACAAACGCAATCTTGGTCAAATAAAGCTGTAGTAAGGACCAAGATAACCTCTTTTGTAAAGAGCAGTATATACCAACCGGGTTTCAGAACCCGCAGTTGTCTGGACCCCGTAGTGTCTTCTCCAATGCATCTATGACGGCAGGTCTATTGACGTCAGTGGTGAAACCACCACCGCACAACTCACCGGGTCCTAGCGCAGGCCATTGTCAGGACATTGGGTGCGACGGAGCCTGGAAAGAAAGAGGACACTGGAGCGGTAAGTGTATGTATGTATATATATATATATATATATATATGACAGCCCGAGGAGAAGCAAACCTCCTGTTTTTCTCTAGTTGTACTCAAACACTGCAACATTTTTGTCAATACTCCCTGATACTTCCGTTCCCTGGAGCCAAAATTGATGCCCCAAGGGAAAGCAGTTGGTGGCAGCGAACCGTACTAACGCCCTCTCCATACACAACACCGTAGAGTTGTGCCTATCATGGCACAACTCAGATAGGTAAGTGGAACAAAATTCAAAAGCTATATTACCTTAGAGGATGCCGTTACAGCTGGCACCCGCTGCTGATGGCAGGACTTAGCTCTGGATTAAATCCACATCATAATTAAGCAATCTCAAAAAATCTACAGCATGTAAATTTAAATATTATTTCCTCCAAAAATGGCATTCAGTCCATTTTTAAAATCATTCATGAATCAACCGTGAGCGTTCCAGAGTCGCAAAAAGTAAAAAAATATTCTATGCTGATGGTAAAACCTTCTTTTGTCAAGACAAAGGGATTTTCTCCATGTTAGGGTCAGTTACAGCTAGGCTTTCTTTCATCTGGGGCAAAGTTTCAGTTTACTGCTCTCGCCCTGTATGCTGGTAAAGGCAGAGGGACTTGGAGGTGCTCACCCTTGGCAACCAGCACCTAAGGCTCATGCCCCGGCAGCCTTTCCCCCAGCTACATCTTTGATGAAAAGGTCATTTGATAGGTCTCTGTATTGGTTATATATGGTCTTCTACATAAAATTAAAGACCACATGCAGGTCTGGTCTTAGTGCCCCTTGCAAATCCTTCCATTGACATCCCACACCCAGTGCATAAAATTACAATCATAGGCCTTATTCCCATGAACGTGTTAAACGTCCGTGTGACGGCCGTTGAAACAACGGCTGTCACACGGACCTATATAATTCAATGTGGCCGTTCAAACGGCCGTTGTTTCAACGGGCTGTGTGAAGGGTCCGGGAGAAAATAGGACATGTCTTATTTTTTAACGCTTCACGCATCCCTCCATAGACTCTAGTCTATGGGGGATGCATGATGTCGCATCCCGCAGCGCAGAGCACGGATGCACCTTAGACGTGGAAAACGCCAGTTTTTCACGTCCGAGATGCGCAACGCCCGTCTGAATCTAGCCATATAGTGTAGAAATAACACTGACAGAAGGTTGCATGAATAGCACTGCCAAATCAATAATCTAAAGCTCTGTTCACTTCTGCGTTGGAGTCTCTGTTAGAAGTCTCCTTAGCAAATGTCATCATATTTGACTGGGAGAAAAGTGCAGTAAGTAGTTCTACTGTTCCCATCAAAGCACGGACTCCACAACAGAACCTGATGGATCACATTATAAGTTAATGGTGTCCATCGGGCGCCGTTGGTGTCATCGTAAGACGGAGCCGTCACAGCTTGAATTTGTTTTTTTGTGCTTCTATGACGGAACAGAAAAACAGAATTCACATCATCCTCTGCAGCTGCCTTACCAAAGTTTCAGGCACCAAGTGCTGGAGTGGGTGGTTTAAACCCTTAAGGGCCAGTGGTATCCCCTTCAGTAATGACAGGTGATGCATCTGTGTTAACGACGCACAGGTCACAAGCCCATAAGACTAGCCTTGACTGTATTCATCCATGATTGATTAGAGCATTGCAACTTAAAAAGTTTTTTCGGAGAGAGAAAATTAATGGCCTGTCCTTCACTTGAATGGGAAAAGGCTGTAAGCCCCCATGCACACGACCGTGCCCGCAATCACGGTCTGTGATTTTCAGGCACGACCGGCCACGGACAGCCACCCGAATTTGCGTTTCGTGCACCCATATACGGAAAGGTGTTCGTTGGCCATAGAAATAAATCGGTCTATAATTATGGACCGTAAATACGGACGAAATCTACGGTAGTGTGCATGGGGCCTAATAATGTGAACCGCCGCTACAAGTGTGTCAGTGTTTTACAGTATTGGCCAGTAAAGGGAATGAACAGGAAGCAGCGATTGTATGAATGTCGCGGCCCCATCAAAACAGTTGTTCGGTGGGGGTGCTGAGAGTTGCACTCCACCGATCAGGTATTGATGGCTTATTCTGATAATAGGCCATCAATTTTCTCTCTCCGAAAGAAAACCCCTGTAAAGTGGATCTGTCAGCTAAATATGCTGCCCTAGGTGAGGGCAGAATATTACAGGGACAGGTCCGTTCTCCTATTAACGCAAAAAATATTGGGCCATTTGACTAATAGAAGTGATCAAAGAAAACACCAAACTCATAGTCCAGTGTATTTATGAGGAGACCACTGGCCCAGCATCTCCCTTCTGCCCTTCTTGGTGGTGATGGATGGGAAGCTTTGTATGCAGATATACAGCAGCTAGCCATCAATTACTGTAAGGAGAGTGGGGAGAAGTGAGGAAAAGCAAATCTAGGCTTATGAAGTAATCAAAGTTCAGTGGAACTGTGAGGAGTCTTTTGGCCATTATATGGATGCTAAAATACAACAGTATTATTATATAACATTAATGTCCACCTTTCTACTCTTATCCCCTTGGGTGTTTTTGTTAACTCCTGCTTTGTGACGTGAGCTTTTTCTTGGGTGTCTTATGGTGTGCTCTATGTTTGTCATGGCAGCTGGCTTTGGTAGTCCTTGGAGTTGGTGTTAAAATTAATGGGGGTAAAAATTAAAGAAAACCTGTCACATGCCCAAAAAAATTGCAGGTGCCTCACAGATTCTAATGCTTTTTATTTTTTTCTTCTAGCCCCCATCGTTCCTGAGATATCGGGGGCCGTTATTTATGGTGTCCGATATGGAAAAGAGACCCCAAAATTTAATGGTTTGCGTTTGATTGTCTCGCTGGATTTTGGGGCTCCTTAGGGTGGTATCCCTTTAGAGTTGGTGGTAGATTAACATATGGCATCTGCAACTGGTTTAAGTGCCTCCGAGCAGTGCCTGTTTCCGGAGCTAAACTTATGTAAGCAGATTGCTGCCAAATATTTATAGCTCCAAGGACTTTCCTTGTTGTTCTTGTAGTTCATATTATTTGCGCGTTTTGTCTTTTGGATGGTTTTGTATGACTGAGTGAATGACTCTGATAAGGTCTTGATTACTTGAAATTGTAGCGCCAGCAGCCGTTGACTGCCGGTATCTCCCTCCTACCGGCGGCCATCTGCCTGTTCATTCCCAAGAATATCGGCGCGCTCTTTTCCCTGCCTCCTCTCCTGTATAGTGCCCGTAGTGTGCGCGCATGCGTTCTTGCCATTTCTTAAAGGGCCAGCACATGCACCAGTAAAAGTGTCCCTAGACTATCCCTGCACACTCAGGACTTTATAAGTGACCCTGCCCCTTGCCCCAGTGCCTGAGCAATGTTGGACAAGCCTAGTGTTATCCTGTGAAGTTTCCGTATCCTGTACCCTGAGTCTGTTACCTATCGATATCCTGTATCCTGAGTCTGTCGGTATCCCGTGCCCTCTAGTTGCTTCCAGTAATCCGGCTCCAGCCTGTATCCTGCTACCACCAAGGTACCATCTGCCTGTCTCTGCCTAGCTTCTGTTTGGCAAGCAGCTACCCCGCCGGGACAACCTCAAGAGGTAGCGACCTGGGAGTCGACCCGTAGCGAACACCAGATTCCTGTAGAGGGGTTAAAGGGTGAAGACACGGGAGGCTGCTTAAACCACACCCTTAGAGGTGGCCCTACACCAATCCGGCAGAGTAGCCCAGTGGATCCACAAACGTGCTCGTCGTTACCAAATGTTTAGTTTAATTATATTATTGGCAGTTATTATTCTTGAGAAAACAGTTTTTCTAATTTTTTCTTATTAAACAGCTGCTCTGGCCAATTAATTCATCCCTTAGTATGAGTCTTTATTGCCAGCTGGACAGTGAAGAAAGGAAATATGGGGTGGGTTACTTGTACGACTTACTCAAATCATGCTTGGGTCTTTGGATTTCCTGATTCCTGTTATAGCGTCAATCCATTGTGTTGCTGGTCATTTTATTTTTCAAGCCTTCCAAGAAAAAATCATTTTGAATCAGCTGAGTCTCACCATAATATGTAATTCTGGTCATTTGTGCCTCAGATGGGAATATACTTGATTTGTTCAAGCATCCACTTATTTTTCTTGACTCAATTTCTGAAAATCTTTGTCAACACTTACATTCAAAGCCATAATTTTCCTGTCCCGTTACTTTATTATTTAGCTTTCACATCCAAAAACAGCTACAGAAAATAACATAGCTTGGATAATTCTGTTCTTTAACATCACATTGTTACATTCAGTGATCTTTTATAGGTTTTTCATCCTTGTTCTACTAAGTGTGAATCTGCATTGTTATTCTTGTGCGCTTTATTCTTTGTTGTTAATTATTGAACCATGTAGGGAGAGCTGTCTACTATTTCTATGTGCTTACCAAATGCTATAATGATAGCGGTACTTATGGTATTATGTAGAAACCAGCAGCACATCACAGTTCCAATCACATGGGAAATAATTCCTCAGATAATGTATGAACAGTGCGCAGTGTCGAGCTCCAGCCTCTCCAGCTCCATCATACCAGAAGAAATTTAAAAAAAACGCAGCACTCATTTCTGATCCTAAAAAAGCTGGGTAGCTTTATTAAGCAAAACAAAAAAATATTATAAATCTCAATTATGTGCAACATGGACGTAAATTAGAATCCTGATATATAGAAGACCAAAAGGCGCTGCCAATGTCCAAACAAGTCTGGTAGTTTGTAAAGAAAAAGGGATTTATTAACATAACATGAGTGGCTACACATTTCAATGCCGGTCCGACATCTTCCTCAGGCCAATACAAAGAATTGGCCTGAGGAAGATGTCGGAGAGGCCTTTTGAAACATGTAGCCACTCATGTTATGTTACTAAATTTAATTTCCTTTACTAACTACTGGACTCGTTTTGATGTTGGCAGCGCTACATTTAATTCCCGTTTTTGCATCACTTTTCATCCTGATCCTTTTGCGGTGGTAATAGCTGCAGCCGACTGGACACTATATACGTCCTTGTTGTCTACACCAGGGTTGTACCTAGATTGGTACAACCTGACCAGTTGTGAGACTCCACTACTGTCTTCTACTACCCGAGTTTACCCTGATTGATTTGTACGATGTAGCACCGTGTGTAATCTTTTCTCTATTAAAGTGGTAAAACAACTCAGTGTCCAGCTCTCGCTACTGCCCATGCGCCAAAAGTAAAACACGTCATGGGAGCGTACTAATTGCTAGTATATCCAACTCCAGCCTCCGTCATACTGACGTCCCATTTCCATGGAAAGCATTCAAAATCTGTCAACGAAACACAGGATTCCACATAGCAATTACTCAGGCACTCATAATGCATGTTCATTCAATAATCATTGTACTACATATACACATTCCCTATATAATAGCATATAGTCAGAAAAAACATCCCTTCAGAAGCACATGGTGGTATCTATTCAAACAAGAATACGTATAACCATAACATTTCAATGACCGTTACCAAATCTTAAGAAAGTCAACCAGGACATGTCCATGGCTGAGTTTACGCGTCACAGATTTCTTGTGGCTGTCCATCGCAGCTTTTACCCTTTGCAAGACAAAAGGGTGAGATATGCGTCAAATCCGCAACATATCCGACAGGTTGACGCTAAGGTACAAAGGCACTTTAAAAAATGTTTTACCTACCGTTAAGGTATCCCCAAATAGGTGATACTTTAGAGGAGAAAAGAGGATAGATTGTGACCTATTGTGAAAATTTCAGCAAATAGGTGGCAAATCACAAAGGTAAACAATTCCCTATGGTATATCATACTTTTGTGCAGAATTCAACCTCCATCTGGTCAGGCCCATAAATAATAAGTCTGACGTTTCAAAGGATGTCTTCTTGATTAACGATGTGATATACTCCCCTAGTATTGAAAATAAATGTAAAAAAAATTGAGGATTACATTTACATGACCCATTTTGAATGATTATTTCAGTTCTTTCCCTCTGGAAGATCAATGCCATTATATATAGGCATGACCGCATTGAGGTTATTCCTATCACTAGAATATTCCATCGTTTTATGATTGGTAGGTATTCGACCTGTGGGATCCCTGTCGATCAGTAGGGCAAAAGCACAGTAGCCCCTTTCACAATTTATCAGCACATTATGGGTACCACATAACCCAGGGATGGACATACCATGTGTGCAACCTGTGTAGTTGTACAGGGGCCCTGCAAACAGGGTGTCCCACTGCTACATAAAAAAAAAAAAAGAATAACAGCGTGCCCTACTCTCGATTAGATCCCATATGAGGGGCTCCGCTCATTTCATCCATGTCTCACATTTACTTGTTGATTTATACACCAGTGAGGGATTTTCTGGACAGCTATTAATGATGTATTCCATAGGTAACAAACCACTGTTATCTCATTAACATTTTGAAATCACAGGAGTCCTCTGTTGGTGGGCAAGCTACTGAGATATAACAAGAGTGTTTTAGTCATTAAAGTAGCTGTGATATCACTAATGTTTTGTATATTGCTGTGACATCATAAGTGGATTTCACTCAGGTATGCTGATGTGACACCACAAGAGGGTTTTAGTCTGATAAGCTACCGTGACATCAGAAGTGGGTTTCAGTCAGATAAGCTGCCGTGACATCAGAAGTGGGTTTCAGACAGATAAGCTGCTGTGACATCAGAAGTGGGTTTCAGTCAGATAAGCTGCTGTGACATCAGAAGTGGGTTTCAGTCAGATAAGCTGCTGTGATTTTACAAGTGGCAGGTAATCAATCACCTGTCAGCTGCTGTGACATCACAACTGTATTTCAATCAGGAAAGCTACTGTGACATCACAACTGTATTTCAGTCAGGAAAACTACTGTGACATCACAACTGTGTTTCAGTCAGGAGAGTTACTGTGTTAACGCTAGTGTTTTTTGTAAGTTAAGCTGCTGTAACATCATAACTATGTGGGTTTCAGTCAAGAAAACTTCTGCTGTCAGAGGCCGACACAAATTAGAAGCCTAAACTCCCCTGTTTGCTGCCACCCACCCGTTAGCCACCAGTTGCTGCATGGGAGTAACTAAGTTTTACTTATAAAAGGAATAGGGCCCTACTTAATAAGCAATAATGTGCAAACCTTGTTCCCAACACGGTGTCCTTCATTAGATAAGTGTAAATGCACAGGGTAACTAGTATCTTGCCCCCCCCCCCCCTTTTGCCATGGACCCACAAAACATATAACATGGGCCTGAAAGGCTACATAAAGATCATATTATTTCCCCTCATTTTAAAATGTGGCTCACTGTGCTTGAGAAGTATACTAGCCTTTCTGAATTATCCTCCAAATGTGTGCAGTAGGGTACAAGATAGAAATTCATGGAAATAATAGGGAATATTTGCCCATATGAGGCACAGATATTCTAGAATATGTCCCCCTTCTCTGATAGCACTCGTCAAAATAAAGAACATACTGAATATTATCAGGATGAATGGAAGATATGACATCTGAACACTGTTCAAATGGTCATATTTTTATTGCACACACAAGTTCTGATGGATCTTACTGAAACCAAAGCAGTCGGTCTTAATCATCCATCATAACCTCTTGTTTAACATAATAATTGTCAGCACATGATCAATGTTACTAATAGCTTACTATTAGAAAGAAAAATGTTGGTGTGTTCAATGTGTTTCTCTGATGCTTTGTACTTCCCAGTTGTTTCTCTGTTTAGATGCAGGATTGGTAGGCAATGTGTTTATATGGTTTAATGGACTCCTCAACTGTACATTAAAAGAATATTAGAAATCTCTGAAAAGTTCTGTGGCCATGCAAAAGCGAAAATCTGCACTATACCTTATAAGACGCACCTCTGCTGCTATAGAATCTATTTAACATGCAGCTCCACCTTCACAAAGAGGTTCTGCAGCAGCTGAGTGTGTGTTATGGCAGACATAACTGTAACTGGAAATCCTCCATTGGTATTTCTTTGTTTGTGTATACTGCAACAGCAGTTATTATTCCCTAATTCCATCTATCTTTATCTACATAGAGTCTACTTACATATCTGCACCATTAGGGTATGTTCACACGGAGTGTTTTCAGCCGTTTTTCATGCCGTAAACGTCCCGAAAAACGGCTGAAAAATCGGAAGTATTGCCCATTGATTTCAATGGGAAAAACGGTGTTCTGTTCTGACAGGGCATTTTTTCCGCTTCCATTTTTCAAAGCGGCTGCGTAAAAAAACGGCCGCAAAAAAGAAGTGCATGTCACTTCTTCAGCCGTTTTTGGAGCCGTTTTTCATAGACTCTATAGAAAAACAGCTCCAAAAACGGCCGTTAAAAACGCTGCGAAAAACGTGACTTTGATTAAAAAAACGTCTAAAAAGCAGGAGCTGTTTTTCCTGGAAAACAGCTCCGTATTTTGAGACGTTTTTTATTTTGTGTGTGCACATACCCTTAGAGTATTCTATCTATACGCGATTAGATTTTTTTAAATAAATTCCACTGAATAGTATTAGATGCAATTTATTTTTATACGTCGTGACATTAATCAGCTGCAGAGCTCATTAGCTTCATTGATGTGATTCCTTTGAGTATTTGTTAAGGAGATTGTCAGCTATACAAGATCTTAGCATGAGAAGTAAGATCAGTGAGAGTTGATAGCACCATGCTGTTCTGAAGCCACACAACATATCCATCACACAGAATGTATAATGCATACTAAGAATTTACAGTAGGGGGTGAGCTCTTTATTAGGATCAGATATATGAATATATGGTCTTTTCCTCACTAGCAAAAGCTAGAGAGGCAGGAGTTGTACCCAGCAGCTGAGACATGAGTACATAGTACATAGAGCTATTCCCTTTGATTAATAATAACTGATATTCTCCTTGTGATATATCTTTCAAATCATAGTAAATATGTAACATTTTGTCTGTTCACATCTATATTCGTATTTATGGTCATTAATGGCCTGTTCACATCACTGTCTGTGTTCCATTGACGGGTTCCGTCTGAGGTTTCCGTTGGGTTAACCCTTCAGCCAAAAAGTAAACGGAAATCTAAGCTTCTTTTTCCCTCACCATTGATATCAATGGTGAGGGAAACCTAGCTAATGGTTTCCGTCTGTCACCGTTGTGACAGGGTTCCGTCGTTTTGACTGAATCAATAGCGCAGTCGACTGCGCTATTGGTTCCGTCATGTGTCAGGTTCCTTCTAGTGTCAGGTTTGTAGTTGTGCCATGTTCTATCCATTTTCTTATAATGGATTTAATGATGCTCCATGGGATGTTCATAGCTTGGGAATTTTTTTTATAACACAACATTTGGACTTCTCAAAGGCATTTGACACTGACCCTCATAGACATCTAATGGGTAAATTAAGGACTATAGGTTTAGATAGTATAGTTTATAATTGGATTGAGAATTGGCTCACGGACTGTATCCAGAGAATTGTGGTCAATGATTCCTACTCTGAATGGTCCCCAGTTATAAGTGGTGTACCCCAGGGTTCAGTGCTGGGACCACTATTATTCAACTTATTTATTAATGATATATAGGATGGGATTAATAGCACTATTTCTATTTTTTCAGATGACACCAAGCTATGTAATATAGTTCAGTCTATGGAAGATGTTCGTAAATTGGTAGCGGATTTAAACAAACTAAGTGTTTGGGCGTCCACTTGGCAAATGAAGTTTAATGTAGATAAATGTAAAGTTATGCATCTGGGTACAAACAATCTGCATGCATCATATGTCCTAGGGGGAGCTATACTGGGGGAGTCACTTGTTGAGAAGGATCTGGGTGTACTTGTAAATCATAAACTAAATAACAGCATGCAATGTCAATTAGCTGCTTCAAAGGCCAGCAAGATATTGTCGTGTATTAAAAGAGGCATGGACTCGTGGGACAGGGATATAATATTACCACTTTACAAAGTATTAGCGCGGCCTCATCTAGAATATGCAGTCCAGTGCTGGGTTCCATTTCATAGAAAGGATGCCCTGGAGTTGGAAATAAAAACAAAGAAGAGCAACTAAGCTAAGAAGGATCATGGAGAATCTAAGTTATGAGGAAAGATTAAAAGAACTAAACCTATTTAGCCTTGAAAAAAGACGACTAAGGGGGGACATGATTAACTTATATAAATATATGAATGGCACATACAAAAAATATGGTGAAATCCTGTTCCATGTAAAACCCCCTCAAAAAACAAGGGGGCACTCCCTCCGTCTGGAGAAAGAAAGGTTCAACCTGCAGAGGCAACAAGCCTTCTTTAGTGTGAGATCTGTGAATCTATGGAATAGTCACCGCAGGAGCTGGTCACAGCAGGGACAGTAGATGGCTTTAAAAAAGGCTTAGATGATTTCCTAGAACAAAAAAATATTAGCTCCTATGTGTAGAAATTTTTACCTTCCCTTTTCCCTTCCCTTGGTTAAACTTGATGGACATGTGTCTTTTTTCAACCGTACTATGTAACTATGTAACCCTGATCTCCACAACTTTGTCTCTGACCTGTTTGGAGAGCTCATTGGTCTTCATGTTGCTTGCTTACTGGTGTTGTAGACTCAGGGGTCTTTTAGAACAGGTGGACTTATACTAACATCATGTGACAGATCATGTGACACTTTGATTGCACACATGGACCTTATTCAAACAATTTTGTCCCTTCTGAAGGTAATTGGTATGACCAGATGTTATTTAGGGGCTTCATTGCAAAAGGGAGGGGTGGGGATGCATATGCACTCACAACAGTTTTTAGTTTTTGAGGTGTTTTTTTTCCTTTAAAGGGTAACTAAACATTTGACAAACTTCTGACATGTCATATTATAAAAAAAAATGAATTTTGAGGTCACTTGCCATTTTCTCTATATCAGGCTAAACATTAGCGCACATATAAAGGCAATACATAAGTTCTAGAAAAATGTAATAAAAAGTAATCAAAAACTCCCATGTACCCTAAAATGGTACCAATAAAAACAGCTCACCACGCAAAAAACAAGCCTTCACACCGCTCCACCAATGGAAATATTTAAAAAGTTATGGCTCTCAGAATATTGCGTCACTAAACAAATTTTATTTTTAATGAATAGTTTTTTCTTTGTAAAAGTAGTACATCATGAAATAAAACTATATAAATTTGGTATTGTCGTAATATTAACTTGCAGAATAAAGTTAACAAGTTGTTTTCACCGTACAGTGAAAATTGGAAAAAGAAGTCCAAAGAACATAAGAGGAATCTATGTTTTTCTCACATTCCATCCCACTAAGAATTTTCGTTCAGTTTCCCAGTACATTATATGATGCATTTAAAGGGTAACGAAACGTATGACAAACTTCTGACATGTCATAGTGACATGTCAGAAGTTTGGATTGGTGGGGGTCCGAGCACTTAGACCCCACCAATCGCTAAAACGAAGCAACAGAAGCGCTCGTGTGAGCGCTTAGCTGCTTCGTGTATGTTCGGCTTTTTCTGGAAATAAATGTATCGGAGTACGGACACAGTAGAAAGTCTATGAGCCCGTACTCCGATACATCGGCTTTCCGGAAAAATCCGAACAGAAACTAAGAAACTGAGCGCTCACACGAGTGCTTCTGAGGGTTTGAATGGCCAGGAACTAAGTTACTTTTTAACTTGGCCGTTGCAGGAAGGTGTCAACTGTTTGAAAGTGTGGGCACCCGCCGCATTTCACTCCTGCTCAGCTCCTGAGGCAGCTCCATCTTGGGGTAGTGCACATCTGATGTAACTGTATGTCGGATGTCGCTAAAGGGTTAAATTCAGGTTACAATGCAACAAAACAAGAAAAACACCAAGGGGGTTAATTCTTTCACAAGGAATTGTATAATATGAATTTAGCCTAACAATCCGGTGTGAATTTAGCCTAACAGAACAGTCACCTGCAATATGCCTGTTTTTGGGCCTTAATATAATTTTGGAGGAGGATGCATAAATGTCATCAGAACAGCCTACGTCTTTTTTCGCGATATCTAAACAATTAGATAATTTGTACAACAGACACGCTGGTTTCTCCTGTAATAACACGTTTTGTTGCTAGGTACATTCAACACATAGTCTGAGAATGCCAAGCTATAGAGAAGGATTTCACTGTGATTCTGCTCTTCCTAATTACTTCCGTAATCAGCACAAGCAAAAGTACCAAATCTCCAGCAACAGAAGAACGTGTCCAAAGACCAAAACAGGGACAAGTTCACCTATGGAATAATAGAAAGACTCTGGGTTCTGTGCTCTATAACTGGCATTATCCAACAAAACATCTGGTTGGATCGCTTTTTGTCAATGTGTCTACTCCATCTGTATACATGATGGAAAGCCAATATTTTTGACAATGGGGCAAATATATTTCTTTGATAAACTGTTGGGATTACTGCTTGGTGTAAGCGTAGTTTAAAAAAACTTATGGATTCATTTTAAAGAATATGCTACGTAACTGCATACATAGCAACTGCTCTATTATTTTTCTTTTATCTATGACAATGTAAGATAATAAGCAGTTTGCAATTTCTGGTTCTGGGTGATGTTTATAGCAACGAGTGTGATTTATCAAAATTGGTGTAAAGAAAAGGTGGACGAGTAGCCCATAGCAACCAATAAGGGATTCAGCTTTCGTTTAAATAAGGACTGATTTTTGTTTTTGGCAAATGGTTCACTTTTCCTTTGTGCCAATGTATTTCTTTCATAGATTGCAGATGGTGTTGAGGCAAACAATGCCTGCAGTTCCATAAATGTTCATCTGGGATATTTCTTGCTCTCGACCAGATAATCTTGCAGGAGACTATCTGCTTATCAGTCCAAGTTCTGAAGCTCAAGAGTGATTCGCCCAAAGTACAAGAGTAAGCCCACCTCTGAATGGCTCACAAGGAAAAAAAAATATGATTTTGGCGTAGCCAGGTCAAAGTACTGATTTGAGCCTGATTGAGATATCATGGCTTAAAGAGTCTCTGTCACCAGATTCTCATATCCCTATCTCCTATTGCATGTGATCGGCGCTGCAATGTAGATAACAGTAAAAAAGTTTTTAAAAAAACATTCATTTTTGGCCAAGTTATGAGCTATTTTATATATATGCAAATGAGCTTTGAAATGGACAACTGGGCGTTTTTTTTTCCGTTATGTCCAACTGGGCGTGTATTGTGTTTTTAACTGGGCGTGTTTACGTGTATGATGCTGACCAATCAGTGACCAGTCAGCATCATACACTCCTCTACATTCATTTACACAGCAGCGATATGCAGCCACATAAACAGAGATTAACGTTAATCAAGTGTCCTGATAATGAATACACATGAAATCCAGCCTGGACGTCATGTGTATTCAGAATCCTGACATTTCTGAATCTTTTCTTTGAGATTTCTAGCAAGGGAAACGAAATCTCGCGAGATTACGGAGGTAAACGAGATTTAGTTTCACTTGCTGGAAATTTCTGATACTGGGGGGCTCTGATACTCTCATATTTTAATCTAATATATACCTCCATTGCTCCTCATATGTGTCAGTTGTTGGACTCGCTGGTCTACAGCCGCGAGCACCATTGAATGCAATACATATATACCAGGTCAAATGTGCACAGCTCTTACATACCTTGAACGGAGGTGAGGTTACTCTTTTAACCATTTAGTGTAGTTAGTATTTTTGCTCATAGAAGCACAATAAAAATGTATTTATTTATTTAGTCAATTAATTGTTCAGTGGCAGTTAGACTTAAGGGAATTTCTCTGCTGGTAACAGCTTTTTGTAAATACATTGTCCGTGATTCCTACCAGCTGCTGGGGTCCCTTTTTCTTTCAGGTAGCAGGAATGGAAACACTGGGAACTGGAAAACACTAAGGGACCATTTGCTAGACTGATACAGGAAAACACAACAACGCTCAGGCAATGAGTGAAGGGGCAGGGCCCTTCTTATATTATATTCCAGGGTGATTAGACAATTCTAAACATGTATGTGTGCTGGCCCTTTAAGGCCAGGACTGAGTTCGGGCGCGCACCCTAGGGGTCACTGCAGGCCAGGACAGCCACATGTGCTGGCATCTCCGGGAAGGAAGGCATTGGCAGGATGAGAGGAGTCTGCGGTCTGCTGCTGCGGACATTACAGTATTGCCCTCTTACACCCCCTCTTCTTCGGACCAGAGCGAGAGAGGAACTTCTTAATGAGGGTAGGAGATTTGAGGTTCTCCTCTTGCTCCCAGGACCTCTCCCCTGGACCAAATCCCTTCCAATCCACTAGATAGAAGGTTCCTCCTCCTACTCTTTTGGTGTCCATGATCTCCTTGACTTCAAATGTATCAGATGAACCGCCAGAGGTAATTGCAGGACCAGGAGTCTTGGAGAAGCGGTTCAGGAACACAGGCTTCAGGAGGGAAACATGAAAGGAGTTGGGGATCTTGAGAGTAGGAGGCAGCCGAAGCTTGTAGGAGACGGGGTTGATCTGTTGCAGGATCTCGAAGGGTCCGAGGAACCTGGGAGCAAACTTGTGTGACGGCACCTTCAGCCAGATATTCCTAGAGGACAGCCAGACCTTGGTACCTGGAAGAAACTGAGGTGGCTCTCTTCTCCTTGTGTCCGCCTTACGCTTCATGCAGTCGACCGCCAGCAGAATAGAGGATCGGGTTTGCTGCCAGATCTGCAGGAAGTCCTTCAATGCAGAGTCCGTTGAGGGCACCTGGGACGTAATTGACACCGGGAGAGGAATTTGTGGGTGTTGGCCGTAAACTATGGAGAACAGTGTGGCAGCAATGGACTTGCTTGTGTGGTTGTTATAAGAGAACTCGGCCCAAGGAAAAAGCTGCACTCAGTCATCATGCTGCCTGGAGATTAAGTGTTGTAAGTAGTTCTCCATGATCTGATTGATCCTCTTAACTTGACCATTGGACTGGGGGTGGTAGGCTGAGGAAAAGTCCAGCTTTACGTCAAGGAGTTTACAGTGGGCTCTCCAGAACTTTGAGGTGAACTGAACCCCCCGATCAGACACGATATGCAAAGGTACGCCATGCAGGCACAAGATGTGTTAGATGAAGAGGTTGGCCAGTTGAGAAGCAAAAGGTAGGCCAGTCAGCGCAACGAAATGAGCCATTTTCGAGAATCGGTCCAGCACCACCCAGACCGTACTGCATCCAGCAGAGCGGGGCAGATCCATGACAAAGTCCATTGCTATATGCTGCCAGGGGATATTGGGCACAGGCAGTGGCTGGAGCAGACCAGCAGGCTTGGAGTGAGCAACCTTGTTAGCCACGCACACCGTGCAGGATGAGACAAAGTCTGCGATGTCTTTGGGCAGCGTGGGCCACCAGAACTGACGGGCAATTAGATCTCGGTTTTTTTACGGAAATCCGCGTGCCCCGCCAGTTTGGAGCTGTGTCACCAGCGAAGGATTCTCTTCCTATCTGCCAGGCGTACAAAAGTCCTCCCCGCATGGTTGTCTTTAACTTGCAGGGGATTAACAGAGATGATGCCGGACGGATCAATGATATTTTGCGGAGACTCCACGGTGTCCTCTGTCTCGAACGACCTGGACAAGGCATCAGCCCTCACATTTTTGTCGGCAGGGCGGTAGTGGAGCACAAACTGGAACCGAGCACCGAACAGCGACCACCTGGCTTGATGGGGATTCAACCGTTGGGCCGAATGGAGATAGGTGAGGTTCTTGTGGTCAGTATATATCAGGATGAGGTGAGATGCGCCCTCTAATAGTCTCCACTATTCCAGAGCCAATTTGATGGCCAATAACTCCCTATTCCCAATCGAGTAATTGCACTCTGCAGAACAACAACTTATATAATAATAGCCACATACCACTGCCTTCCCTTTGGAGCCTCTCTGGAGCAGAACTGCACCTACACCAACAGAGGAGGCGTTCACCTCCAACGAAAACTGTAGGAATACATCGGGATGATGGAGAGTTGAGGCAGAGGTGAAGGCACTCTTAAGGCTATTAAATGTAGATTCTGCCTCTGGAGTCCACACCTTGGTGTTCATACATTTCTTGATGGGGGTAGAGATGGGAGCCATCAGTGAAGAGAAGTGTGGGATAAACTGCCGGTAAATGTTGGCGAATCCCAAAAAGCGCTGTATAGACCTCAAGCTTTGAGGACAATGCCATTCCAGGATGGCCTTTACCTTCTCAGGGTTCATCTTGAGGCCTTGATCCAAGATGATGTAGCCCAGGAAGGGGAGAGAATTTTTCTCAAACACGCACTTCTCCAGCTTGGCATACAGGCTATTCTCCCTTAGTCGCAGCAGAACTTGACTGGACATGTCTCCGATGAGTCATCGAATCTGGAGAAAAAATTGAAATGTCATTGAGATATATCACAACACAGATATAGGACCTCTCGCAAGATGTCATTGACAAATTCCAGGGAGACCGCGGGAGCATAAACACAGACCGAAGGACATCACCAGGCATTCGTAGTGCCCGTCTCGAGTGTTAAACGCCGTCTTCCACTCATCACCTTGACGGATTCTAATCACGTTGTAAGCCCCACACAAGCCCAGTTTAGAGAAGATCTTGGCTCCTCGTATGCAGTTAAATAGTCGCTTGCCTCTGCGGACACCAACACACAATATTTCCGCAATACAGACAAAGTCCTGAAGTGCGTCTGCAGTGTCTCTCCTGGACAGACAATTTAAACAGGTCCACCTGCATAGACTTTTCTGGTGGGAAATCTTGCCTCCCGGCGAGCCTCTTGGAATTGCTCCCGAATCCACTTGTCAGCAGAGATGCAGCTGCTGAGGAGACTCGTCCAGGTTTCTGTGCCCGTGGACGTTACACACCTTTTGTTGCGTCACATCTGACTACAGCTACAGAAGAACAGTTTTCAACACTTTAAAGGCACAAGTGATTGGGACAGTGCTACAATACCTCGCACAGCCTCCACAAAAGTATGTGTGAAAATACAAGAAGGAATGAAACCTTTGGAAACAATAAAAAGGCTACAGCGCTTGTACATGGGAAGGGGCACTTCAAACAGTTGACTGGCAATGCTGTTGAGTGCCGCACCACCACCGATCTAATATTGGTGGCCTATCCTAAGGATAGACCATTTATTTTAAAGTCCCGGACAATCCATTTAAGTCATCTCCCTTCTAAATCCTTAAAGGAACCCTCCAAGAAAATCAGATACACTGTGTAGTGCTTAGTTCATGACCTGAGGGGGCTGTGCAGAACTTAAGGATTCAAAGAACACCCCAGATAGAAGACATCCCCCAGGAGCAGCACTAGGTATAACAAAGTGTATCAGTTTTTCCTGGATTGTTGCTTAAATGTCCAATTTCTAGAATTATTTGTTTCATACACTTGTATGCACCTCATGCAGATCTTGGTGGGATATGATTAAACATCAGACATTTACATGTAATGTGTCATTCCCAAGAGCCACAATAACGGGATACAAAGTATTTACATTTCTACAAGTCACATGTAAGTACATGTTTAGACTCTCTAAATCCGAAAATAATAAGAAATAAATAGGACAAGATCAGGCAGAAAGGAACATTTCCCATTCAATACTCAAAGTAATTACATTTTATTGAATCAAAAGGCCCTGACTGACTTCTATCCCAGAGATTAAACTGAACTGTGTTTAGGGCTATTGGGAATGTTTATTATACTTCAGATTGGGTCTCAGCATCAAAGAATGATTTCCCCACTGAGGTGACTGAGGCTAATGGAGATAGAAATTGTGCATATCCATGTGACTGACACACAATAGCATTTAATTTCCATGAAAAACCAGGATTAAAAAATATAATTAAAGAAAGAAGCCTTCCTTAACAAGATAGTCTCAACCTGAATGCATTTAGTGCCCCATAAAATCTGCTCAACATATTGTCTTCTCAAAGAAAACCTTACACATAGGAGTAGAGGAAGGACGGATGTGGCAGTCACTACGGTAACGAAAACTAAAAATGGAGTCGTCTCAGTGGACTATGGAAATATTTTTTTTTTCCATTGCTCTTGTCCTCATTGTTGAATTATAGCATTGATGATCTACTGGTTTAAAACCTATATACATATATATATATATATATACAGTATATATATATATATATATATATATATATATATATATATATATGTTCGCAGTGTGCTGTTGCCATTTCTTTTTCTGCTGTATATTTGCAGTCACAGGTGTTCTTGCACCTGCATACATTTTGTATCATTTTGTTGAAGTGTGCAGTTCAAACTTTTGTTGTGTTTATGTGATTCATATATGTGGGGTTAGTGACTGCCTCCATTTTTGTTCTTGCACTTCTCCCATTCTGCCCTGGGTGATATAAATTAGTTTAATGCTGGTTTCTACCATCCCCAGATATGTAGGCTTAGTCCCAGTTCTGGGTGTATGTGCAGAGTAGGTCCCCACCTTACAGAGGTCGCCTCGTCGTTGCAGGTGGGCAAATACTTTTTGATCAAAATGTGCACTAAGAACCTCCCTATTTGTAAGTAGATTTAGCATGTAATGCATATTTATTTATATTTCATGGTTTAGGTGGCATTAGTGTTCGCAGTGTGCTGTCGCCATTTCTTTCTCTTCCATATATATATATATATATATATGTGTGTGTGTGTGTGTGTGTGTGTGTGTGTGTGTGTGTGTGTGTGGGTGGGTGTGTGTGTTTGTGTGTGTTTGTTTGTTTGCTTATAGAACTACTAGAAGATCTATATTAAATACATTTAGTGTGTTTTCAACATGTGAATAAAATATTTTATTTCGGCCCTATTCAGAAGTTGCAAGTCTCTTGTGAGAAGATCTTGTGTGGCTATGCCTCCATGATAATACTTCCTGCCTCAATGAGTTGATTATCCAGGGTTATCATAGAGAAACTAGCAACCAGCCATATTTCTTCCTTAATTTTCTCACATGTGTGTGGAAATGTTGTCTTGCAGACCCACGCAAAGGGCCAGCTCTAGATGTATGTGGGCTGTTGGACATATGTCATTATTGGGTCCAAAATTCTGTGTTGATTTTAGTTTCTTAATACATTTTTATAGTGGTCTGATCTCTGTTTTTTTTTTATGCAGAGCTTCAAATCCTCTGCATAGACATAGATGTAAGAGATAATATTCTGTCTACCTGCAGGCGCCACTAGAGGGAGCTAAGAATCTAACTGCATACTGTTATACGTTGAACTCAATAATAAAATAGTATGCCGTAAGCTCTTATACCTCTTCTAGTGATAGCTATAAGTAGCCAGCATGTTGCCTATGCAGGGGATTTGGAGCTGTGTCTGAGAAAAACAGTGCTGACCACTGTGAAAACATATTAAAAAATTAAACAGCACAGTATTTTGGACCTAAAAATTGCATGATAATAAAAGGTGGAAATTCACTTTAAACATTTCAAATCAAATATTATGGAACTGCATATTCAGCAGTTTCCTATTATATTTTTATTATTAGAATCACTCTACATGGCAGCTAAAATGATCCGTTAATAGGACAGAACAGCTGCAGTAAATATAAAATTCCCTGCATTTGCCTTCCATTTTCGTCATATAGACTGCCATTTACTAGATGTGATGGATAAATGCACAATTTCTAATTATAAATCTAGTCATAGATTGGAAGTCTGTCAATATAAACAGTAATTCATCTAATAATAACAATTATCAATATCATTATTTATAAACATGCAGTATGTTTCAAGCCGTTTATTACATAGTTTTCTAGTACAAGATACTTATTAAAGACTATTAGAAGCGTCTATAAACATAAAAAGCTCAGAACGGAGTAGTCCTATTTTCATCCCCACTCATGTCAAAAATACATTTTAGCATCCATTTTACAGCTGCAAAACTACACACGCTGGTCTACGGTGTCGAACTTAGTACAACGGTGAACTAAGTTTGCTTCAGTTGAAATGCAGGGGGTCCAGGTGTAGCAGCCGTAACACGGATGCTAAAATGTGACCTCAGTACGACTGTCTAAACCCAGCCTAATTTTCAATGAGGAAGAAACAGACTTTTTGCAAGCTCCTGAAATAAACAGTGTTCCAGGAATCTAGAAGAGAAACAATACTCCATCTACTTCTCCTTTCTATTTTTAACAGGGATATCTATAATTGCAGGGAAGGGATTGGGAAAAGTAGTTTGATATAGTGGAATTTGAAAAATAATAAATGCTTTATTAATAAAGAATTATTTAAAAAAAGAACAATGTTAAATGGTAATTATTTAGTGCCAATGTCCCCTCACTTGGCACCAAAGACAAAAATATGTCTTAGATAATCATATTCCGTATGAAAATAAATTTGATAGCCTGACCTACATAGGGCAAATTACCAATGTAGTTGATATATGGGTTTGACCTAACCTGCTAAACACAACTAGTCTGGTACCAAACACTGGATGTGGAAATTTCTAGTAATAGGTGTAGGCTGCCTAGAATAACAACATATTGTATCTCTCATAAGGGACTATATATATGCCCTCAATCCCAAAGAGAAATGACAATTTATGTCTTGAAACAAATGCAGAGGACACAAGTCTTTAATGAACTTAAAGAGGCTCTGTCACCAGATTTTGCAACACCTATCTCCTATTGCAGCAGATCGGCGCTGCAATGTAGATTACAGTAACGTTTTTATTTTTAAAAAACGAGCATTTTTGACCAAGTTATGACCATTTTTGTAGTTATGCAAATGAGGCTTGCAAAAGTCCAAGTGGGTGTGTTTAAAAGTAAAAGTCCAACTGGGCGTGTATTATGTGCGTACATCGGGGCGTTTTTAATACTTTTACTAGCTGGGCGTTCTGACGAGAAGTATCATCCACTTCTCTTCAGAAGCCCAGCTTCTGGCAGTGCAGACACAGCGTGTTCTCGAGAGATCACGCTGTGACGTCACTCACAGGTCCTGCATCGTGTCGGCACCAGAGGCTACAGTTGATTCTGCAGCAGCATCAGCGTTTGCAGGTAAGTCGATGTAGCTACTTACCTGCAAACGCTGATGCTGCTGCAGAATCAACTGTAGCCTCTGGTGCCGATGTGTCCTCGCTCGTCTGACACGATGCAGGACCTGTGAGTGACGTCGCAGCGTGATCTGGCAGAAGCTGGGCGTTCTGAAGAGAAGTGGATGATACTTCTCATCAGAACGCCCAGCTAGTAAAAGTATTAAAAACGCCCCGATGTACGCACATAATACACGCCCACTTGGACTTTTACTTTTAAACACACCCACCACGACTTTTGCAAGCCTCATTTGCATAACTACAAAAATGGTCATAACTTGGCCAAAAATGCTCGTTTTTTAAAAATAAAAACGTTACTGTAATCTACATTGCAGCTCCTATCTGCTGCAATAGCAGATAGGGGTTGCAAAATCTGGTGACAGAGCCTCTTTAATACTAAAGATTCCTTCATCGGGCTGTAAATAAAGGCCAGCGGTGGAGGAACCCGTTAGATCAACGGTAACGGCATGATCATAAGTAACGCCGCATGCAAAGAGGTCTGCATAGAAACAGACGTGGCATAGCTGGATTACGATGCCGCGCGAGGTCAGGTCTGCAAGGAGAGTGAATAGGAGATGAGCCGCGATCAGCTGTCTGAGTGCATCAGCACGTCTAACCCCGGAACGGAAAGCAAACGCTGATGTGAACAGGCCCTAACACAGCCCAGCGCGGTCCCTCCGTTCGCACAGAAATTGAACAGATGACCGCACACTCAGTGTGCAGTCACAGCGGGAGAGGCAATCACTAGTCCCTAACTACAGCAGATATTCTGCCACAACAAAGATGTAACAGGCTAGTATTGCAAGATACGGAGTAGTGTTTGAACATGAAACATTGTTATTGTGTTAAAACACCCAAAGCGTGTTTCACCGGTACTTCCGGCTTCTTCCAGGGGTGGTGGCCGCCAAACAAACGGACTTGAAATAGGTAAAAATCCTGATTGACAGGAGTAAGAACCAATCAACTCTATTTAAGATTGGATACAATGTTACAATGCATCATGATACTTCCAGCTGAATCCAGAATTGTATCAATGTTAACATAACATAGCCAGATCTAGGAAACTGTACAATCATAAAGAAAAGGACAAAATTGACTGAATAAATACAAGAATAATGTATGAATGAAACTATAGATATGTCAAAAAATTTGTAATATTACAGCGAGTTGTTTGTTTATGTTATCTCTCATCGGTCAGTTCAGACAAACATGGAGATACCATTTTTTCCCCAAAAATATTTTTTTATTATATTAAATTTGAATGCATAGCCAATTGTAATGAATAAAAGGGGAAAGTATAACTCAGCAGAAATTAGTTCAACAGTATTAGTGCATGTTAATATTACCAAATCTGAGAAAGTATTTCCTCAGGTTTAATACCAATCGCTGATATTACTGTACATATAAATATACATATACATGAAGTGATAAATATGATGAAAAATTATGACTAATATGTAAGGCCCCATTCACACGATAGGCTTTCCCGGCCGTGTGACGGCCGTTCAAAAAACGGCCGTCACACGGCCACAGTAGGTACAATAGACCCCAAATGGGGCTATTCACACGACCGATTTTTTTGATGGCCCGGGAAACTTGGCCGTCAAAAAATGGGACATGCCCTATTTTCGGCCGTTTACTCAGCCGCCCGGCTCCCATAGAAGTCTATGGGGCCAGGTAATACACGGCCATCACCGGAATGTGCCCCGAGTGATGACCGCGTATTCCGTCGCTCGCGCTCTCTCCCCTCCTCACAGTGCAGAGTGCATGTGAGGAGGAGGAGGGTATTTTTTTGCTACCTGTAGGAGTCGGAATTCCCAATCCCCGGCCGGGGATTGGGGATTCCGCTACAGGAGAAGTGAGTGACTACAATGTCCATATATGGACACAGCAACGTCACTCACTTCTGAAGTGGAATCCCCGACCCTGTGGCTGGGGATTCCGCTACAGGAGAAGTGAGTGACTACACTGTCCATATATGGACACAGTGACGTCACTCACTTCTGAAGCGGAATCCCCGACCTTGTGGCGGGGATTCCGCTACAGAAGAAGTGAGTGACCACACTGTCCATATATGGACACAGTGACGTCACTCACTTCTGAAGTGGAATCCCCGACACTGTGGCCGGGGATTCTCTAGGAGAAGTCAGTGACTACACTGTCCATATATGGACATTAAAGTCAGTGACTCTCCTGGAAGGGGGGGGCGGGAGTGCAATTACCTACAGGGGACTTGGTGGCATGACATACAGGGAGCTGGGTGGCATTACCTGCAGGGGGCTGGTTGGCATTACATACAGGGGACTGGGTGGCATTATGTACAGGGGGCTGGGTGGCATTACCTGCAGGGGGCTGGGTGGCATTACCTGCAGGGGGCTGGGTGGCATTACATACAGGGGGCTTGGTGGCATTGCCTGCAAGGGGCTGGGTGGCATTACATACAGGGGTCTGGGTGGCATTACCTGCCAGGGGCTGGGTGGCATTATGTACAGGGTGCTGGGTGGCATTACCTGCAGGGGGCTGGGTGGCATTACCTGCAGGGGGCTGGGTGGCATTACCTGCAGGGGGCTGTATGGCATTACATACAGGGGGCTTGGTGGCATTACCTGCAGGGGGCTGGGTGGCATTACATACAGGGGGCTGGGTGGCATTACCTGCCAGGGGCTGGATGGCATTATGTACAGGGGGCTGGGTGGCATTACCTGCAGGGGGCTGGGTGGCATTACCTGCAAGGGGCTGGGTGTCATTACCTGCAGGGGGCTGGATGGCATTACATACAGGGGGCTGGGGGGCATTACCTGCAGGGGGCTGGGTGGCATTACCTGCAGGGGGCTGGGTGGCATTACATACAGGGGGCTGGGTGGCATTATGTACAGGGGGCTTGGTGGCATTACCTGCAGGGGGCTGGGTGGCATTACCTGCAAGGGGCTGGGTGTCATTACCTTCAGGGGGCTGGATGGCATTACATACAGGGGGCTGGGTGGCATTACCTGCAGGCAGCTGGGTGGCATTACCTGCAGGGGGCTGGGTGGCATTACCTACCAGGGGGGCTGTGGCAGTATCTACAGAGGGCTGTGTGTGGCAACAAATTTAAATGAAATTCATCCGATTTTAAAATGGACAGGGGAAAAAAACGGATGCAAAACGGGTCAAAATTAGCCGTTAAAAACGGCAACACGGCCCGGAACAGAATCGGAACGGATGCAAAACGGATGCAAAACAGCCGGGAAAAAACATCCGACACTCGGACCCTGTCGTGTAAATAAGGCCTAAAAATAAATAAAAATGAAAATAAAACAGATTTATTCAAAATATTTTGATAGATGTTTACCCAATAATTATCAATTAAATGAACAGAATGAGAGATCTCAGATGGAATTAAAGACAGCAGCCAAAATTAAAGTTGTCATTTAAGCCAAGGGGTTTAACCGAATTCATACGGAAGATCCACTCACTTTCTTTCTTCAATAAGGCCTCATCCAAATTGCTACCCCTAATGCCCATGCTGACCTTACAAATTGCCCAACCTTTCAGAGCATGCCAATCAAGATTATGTCTCTCCCTGAAGTGCCTTGCAATTGGGGTGGGGGTGAATAGTTTTTTTTGGAACTTACATTCCTTCTCATTTTTATCGTAAGTTAGGATCGTCCTAATGTACTCTCCAATACGAATTTTGAGTGCTCTAGTTGTTTTGCCCACATACTTCATACCACACAGGCATTCAAGGCAGTACACAACTCCTTCGGAGGTAGTTCTAATGCTCCCTGATGCTGTACTGTGTAATGAATCCATCCACAAATTGGTTGTTATCAGGACTCGCTTTGCATAATTTGCATTGGAAAAACCCATGGTTCTGGACTTTCTTGGGGACATCACCTCGTGTGAAATGACTCGCAACAAGAAGGTTTGATATAATGGATTCCCCTGCGGTACCCTGAGAGGGCTCTCTCTCCCAAATTGAGACTGGGTTAAGATATAAGGACATGCCAATGTCTGTTCATGATCTTTATCATAATATCCCAATCTGCATGATAGTTAGTGATAAATCTTGGTTGGGTAAGAGGTTCTAACATTTTGTTATCTTTCTTGCTTTGTATTTTCTTAGGGATGTATAATTCTTCACGATTGGTTTTTAGGGCTACATTATAGGCCTCTTTGATGTTACGATTGGAGTAATTTCTTACCTGTAGTCTAATTTTAAGTTCTGTTGCTCTTTGTTTGAAGGTAGAAAAAGTCGATCAGTTTCGTCTTAATCTTAAAAATTCTCCCTTTGGAATTGCCTTGATTATATTTTTAGAGTTTCGGCAGCCAGTAGGCTGTTAGTCGAGGTAGCTTTTCTAAAAAGATCTTATGAAGGTTCCCCTCACTGTCAGTGTAGATAAGGACATCTAGAAATGGGATTGACTGATAACCATATGAAAGAGTCAATTTGAGGTTAAACTCGTTATTATTCAACGTCATAATGAATTTCACTAGATCTGAGATGGCGCCAACACAGATGACAAAAATGTCATCTATATAGTGCCGCCAAAGACAAACATTGTCTGTCAAGATCTTCATATCTCCTCCTCCCACCAGCCAAGATAAATATTGGCGAATGTGCGGGCCACAGCAGCTGCCATTGCTATACCTCTGATTTGTAAGTAAAACCGACCGTCAAAGATGAAATAATTCCGTGTAAGAATAAATCTAAGAGCTCTGAGAATAAACTCTTTCCTAATACGATTCAGATTCAAATCCCTAGACAGGAAATACTCAACTGCTAGGCATCCCCTGGCGTGGTCAATGCTTGTATATAAGCTCTCCACGTCACAGGTAACCAATATTTCATCCCGATTAAGGTTAATCCCATCGATCTCCTTGAGTATCTGCATAGTGTCTCTGGTGTGGGAAGGTAATTTCGACACAATATCTCAGAGTTCATTGTCAAGCCATTTGTTACATTTCTCCGTGAGATTTCCCACACCAGAGACAATAAGCCTACCTGGTGCATTGTCGAGACTTTTATGAACCTTCGGGAGCATGTAGAAGGTCGAGACCCTGGGATCCTTCACAGATAAAAAAAAAAATTCCACTAAGGGTGAGTGCCCCTAGGGTGAAACCATCTGAGATCATGTCAGTATATTCATGAAGGAACTGAACAGTTGGGTCCCCCCAGAGTGCTTTGTAGCACTGTTTGTCCAATAGCTGTCTTTTGGCCTCATGTACATTATCTTTCCATGATTGGAGTTCCCACAATGCCCTGCGTTCCTCATCAGTAATGTTATCCTGTATTTTACGATACGGAAGTGAGATTATGTCGTTACTCACTAAATCTAAAAAAAACTTTAACTGCTGGACAAGTGTCCATAGGTGGCATGATAGTAGACTTGGGTTTAAGGAGTTTTCTACTTCGGGGTTCCACTGTATGTGTTTATTCACCAATGGTATTCTCAAATAAAAGTTCCTCTAGGTCTCTAAGGGCTGCAATTTCTTGTCCTGTGAAATCCTGCATATTAGGGATATTAGTTATTGATTCTTCTTCAACCCCACTGGGGTAAGTGTCTCGTCGAGAGAAAACATTTTTATATATCAACTTTCTGCCAAAGAGGTGCAGGTCTTTAATGTCTATAAATTTATTTAGCCGTGTGGTAAGACAAAATTTGAGGCCCTTTATCAAGACCTCTATTTGTGTATCAGTAAGGGAGTGCTGTGAGAGATTGATCACTCTCATGGAGTCCCCCACTAACTCCACCCCATGGGATGTCATCTCCCCTGTGTGTCTTTTTTCTTGCCCTTCCCTCTCTGGGACCCTCCGAAGCCCCATCTCCCTCTGTCCCTGTAAAGGATTTGCCTGACACAGCTTCTGTGTCGACGCCCGTGGTTAATCAGCCTGCATCTGTTCCTAGGTCTGCTCGAGTGACTCGTTCTGCTACCACTCAGGCTGGTAGGCTGAGGAGTGGGAGAACCTATCACAGCCTGGCCAGACGGTTCTAGCTCCCGTCCTTGGTCTACTTATACCTTCATTTGCTGCTTGTCCTTTGCCTGTGATTCTTTCAGTTTCCTGGCTCTGCTGTTCCTGCTATTACCATTGACCTCTGCTTCATATTGACCCTGGCTTGACTGATTATCCTCCTGCTCTGCTTTTGCAACCACGTACTCTCCTGGTTTTACTCGGCTCGTTCACTACTCTTGTTGCTCACGGTGTTGCCGTGGGCAACTGCCCCACTTTCCTTGCTTCTGTGTACCCTTGTCTGTTTGTCTGTCGTGCACATATTGAGCGTAGGGACTGTCTCCCAGTTGTACGCCGTCGCCTAGGACGGACCGTGCAAGTAGGCAGGGACTGAGTGGCGGGTAGATTAGGGCTCACCTGTCCGTCTCCCTATCCTGTCATTACAGTCTCGTAAAATAGGGACTTCCGGGACTGGATTATAATTGCTCCTAGTGACAGTGTGTCCCCTCGAGGAGTTGGCATGATCTCTGTTCTGATCATAAATTATGGCCCTGAGGCCTCTGTAAAGTCAGTTTCAGTATCTGAGAAATCATGTAATCTATTAGGTTTGAACTGTGATTGTCCTTGTTTCCTGTCTAACCGATTTGATTTCATTTTTCCCCAATTATATACTTCCCCTCTTGTGTAGTCAAGGTTATCTCTTAAATATTTTTTCTTCTTCCTACTCTTAACCTGGACTCCACTAGATTAATATGATCCAAGGTTTTCAAAAAAGCCTCCTCAGAGCAATGTGATTCCTCTTGAGCTGCAAGTTTTGGGGTCAAGGCCTCCAGTTCTCTCTCTACATTTTCTAAAATGTG
The DNA here is from genome assembly GCF_050947455.1 of Rhinoderma darwinii. NCBI lineage: Eukaryota > Metazoa > Chordata > Amphibia > Anura > Rhinodermatidae > Rhinoderma > Rhinoderma darwinii. The sequence continues at coordinate 342,680,476 of NC_134689.1, forward strand.
TGACTCATCCACAATAAGTATGGCCATTAGCGCTCAAGAGCAGTCTGTCAGTGTTGTTTCCCATCTATCCTTGAGACCTGGTTTGGATAGTTCATAATGCGGGAAGAGTGGTACCCGAAGGCCTCTGGAAATAAGATCTTGTTCTGTGTACTGTTTAAGAGTCGATTTTGTCCAAGTGGACTGTATTTGTCTTATCTGTAGATCTTTAAACATTCTAAGGAGGTCGCTGACATCAGCAACTCCATTGGGGTTTTGGGATTCTGTTTCTCTTATAACTGAGAATACATTAGAGAGTTCTTGTTTCTGTCGTACTATTCTTGATTGTATCTGATCAGTTATCCTAGATTGAGCAATTTTCTGTGGCTTTTGCACTGGGAATGAGGGTAAACACCCAGACTTTTGCAAGCAGGACACAAAAAATATCGGAGATATATATTAGATATTGCCCTCGTACTATTCTATACATAATTAGAGCAAAGAAATCACCTGCCAAATGTGGCTTTAGCTAGAAACGTGCGGCTTAGCTTACATTGCCTTATTGACGACAGCACAAAAGAGGAAAGTTTAGCTCTGAGTCTGACCCATCAAGAGACTAAACAGTGTAAGCCCAGAGCTGTAAACCCCCGTAGCTAGGCTTTCTTTTACCCGGGGCAAAGGTTAAATTTTCAGCCCCCATCCCTGGATCTAAATATCACGGCCAGGGCAAAATAATTTGTTGGCATCCCCGCAACACCCAGCATTAGGGGCACATGCCTTGGTAGCCCCTCTAGCTACCTCTGCTCAAGCCCTACTCCTTTTCTCATACGTCTATTCCACGTGCACTAACATAAGAGGGAGGCAACTGTTGTCTCCTGATCAATATAAAAAATACTCCTTTTTGTGACGGACATTTTTCCACCAACTTTATACTAAACCTAATGATTGTAATAATCTACTTTTTTTCAGTAGCAACCATCCTAGAAAAATGATTAGAAGCCTTCCAACCAGGCAATTAATGCGAGTTAAGAGGGTGGTGAGTGCCGAAAACAGGACAGAGCAGATCCTTGACAACATAGTAAAGAGATTCACCACATGCAGATATCCTCCTAAGCTGCTACATAAAAACAGTAAGAACCAGGGGCATAAATAGGAAAGTCTGGGCCCCGTAGCAAATTTTTACTGTGCCCCCTTTAGGGGCCACACCGCAGTCCCCCTTATAGATAGTGCTCCCTATGGATTGTTCCAAACAGGCCCCCTGTAGACAGTGCTATTCACACCCCAATTGTAGATAGCGCCACAACACCTCGCCCTTGTAGATAGTGGGAAAACAGCCCCCCCTGTAGATATTGCCATAAAGCCCCACTGTATATAGTGCCACACAGCCCCCTCCCTTATATAAAGTGCCACACAGCCACCCTCCCTTGTATATAGTGCCACACAGCCCCCCTTAGTAGATAGTGCCACACAGCCCTCTGTAGATAGCGCCACACAGACCCTGTAGATTCTGCCACACACAGCCCCCCTACTATAGTGCCAAACAGCCCCCCCTTGTATATAGTGCCACACAGCCCCCCTTGTGTATAGTGCCACACAGCCCCCTGTATAGTGCCATACAGCCCCCTCTTGTATATAGTACCACACAGCCCCCTTTGTATATAGTGCCACACAGCCCCCTACCTTGTAGATTGTGTCACACAGCCCCCTCCCTTGTAGATAGTGCCACACAGACCTCCCTGTAAATAGCGCCAGACACAACCCCCTGTAGATAGCGCCACACACAGCCCCCTGTATATAGCGCCACACAGACCTCCCCCTTGTAAATAGTGCCATACAGCCCCCTAGTAGATAGTGCTACACCGCTCCCTCTTGTATATAGTGCCACCTTGCTCCCCCTTTGTATAAAGTACCACCTTGCTCCCCCCGTGTATATAGTGCCACCCTGCTTCCTCCCTTGTATATATTGCCACCCTGCTCCCCCCTTGTATATTGTGCCACCCTGCTCCACTCCTTGTATATAGTGCCACCATGCTCCCCACTTGTATATAGTGTCACCTTGCTCCCCCCTTGTGCATATAGTGCACCCTGCTCACCCCTTGTATACCGTGTTACAAATTATTATGCACATTGGATTTAAGTGTCATAAACATTTAATTATTAGTTTTTCAATTAAACTCATGGATGGTATTGTGTCTTCGGGCTCTTTGGATCATTGTAATCAATCTCAGACACCTGTGATAATTAGTTTGCCAGGTGTGCCCAATCAAAGGAAAACTACTTAAGAAGGATGTTCCACATTATTAAGCAGGCCACAGGTTTCAAGCAATATGGGAAAGAAAAAGGATCTCTCTGCTGCCGAAAAGCGTGAACTAGTGCAATACCTTGGACAAGGTATGAAAACATTGGATATTTCAAGAAAACTTAGGCGTGATCATCGTACTGTGAAAAGATTTGTGGCTGATTCAGAGCACAGACGGGTTCGTTCAGATAAAAGCATAATGAGGAAGGTTTCTGCCAGACAAATTAATAGGATTAGGAGAGCAGCTGCTAAAATGCCATTGCAAAGCAGCAAACAGGTATTTGAAGCCGTTGGTGCCTCTGGTGTCCCGCGAACCTCAAGGTGTAGGATCCTCCAGAGGTTTGCAAGTGTGCATAAAGCTATTATTCGGCCACCCCTAAACAATGCTCACAAGCAGAAATGGTTGCAGTGGGCTCAGAAATGCATGAAGACTAATTTTCAAACCGTGTTGTTTACTGATGAGTGCTGTGCAACCCAGGATGGTCCAGATGGATGGAGTAGTGGATGGTTGGTGAATGGCCACTATGTCCCAACAAGGCTGCGACGTCAGCAAGGAGGTGGCGGAGTCATGTTTTGGACTGGAATCATGGGGAGAGAGCTGTTAGGCCCCTTTAGGGTCCCTGACGGTGTGAAAATGACCTCTGCAAAGTATGTAGAGTTTATGGCTGACCACTTTCTTCCGTTGTACAAAAAGAAGAACCGTGCCTTCCGTAGCAAAATTATCTTCATGCACGACAATGCACCATCTCATGCTGCAAAGAATACCTCTGTGTCATTGGCTGCTATGGGCATAAAAGGAGAGAAACTCATGGTGTGGCCCCCATGTTCCCCTGACCTCAACCCTATTGAGAACCTTTGGAGCATCCTCAAGCAAAATATCTATGAGGGTGGGTGGGAGGCAGTTCACATCAAAACAGAAGTTCTGGGAGGCTATTCTGACATCCTGCAAAGATATTCAAGCAGAAACTGTCCAAATACTCACAAATTCAATGGATGCAAGAATTGTGAAGGCGATATCAAAGAAAGGGTCCTATGTTAACATGTAACTTGGCATGTTAAGCTGTAAATATGACCTCCTGATGCTGCAAATTCAACAAATTACCATTTTAGTTCTCTTTACAACCTTTAAAATGTTTTGATCTCTGTTGTGTATAATAATTTGAAACAGAGCATTTTGAGTTTTTTACTTAAAAAAAAAAAATCTGTTATCATTAGGAGATTTGTTCAATAAAATTCTCATTATACTCCAACGGTTGATGGCTTGACGATTATACTGACTGTCATTTGCATCGACTATTTAGGAAAATCAGCGAAAAATAACATTTGCATAATAATTTGGAACGCGGTGTATAGTGCCACCCTGACCCCTTGTATAAATTGCCACCTTGCTCCCCCCTTGTATATAGTGCCACCCTGCTTCCTCCCTTGTATATATTGCCACCCTGCTCCCTCTTGTATATTGTGCCACCCTGCTCCACCCCTTGTATATAGTGCCACCCTGCTCCCCACTTTTATATAGTGTCACCTTGCTCCCCCCTTGTAAATATAGTTCCCCCCTGCTCACCTCTTGTATATAGTGCCACCCTGCTCCCCCATGTATATAGTGCCACCCTGCTCCCCCCCTGTATATTGCCACAGCCCCCATGTTACTTACCTTGCCCCATTCCCGCGATAGACGGAGCGCTGCACTGCCACAGGGCAGGGCGCATGCGCAGACCAGAGTTATGTAGTTACGTCATCACGCCGGCCTGCGCAGGGAGTCTTCCCAGCTCCTTTTAGGCTGCCGGCCTAATGTGGCCTGCAGCCTATAGTATTCATTTGTATCTGAGTCCTGAGGAAGCAGAATACATTCCAATTACCTAGGGACCTAAACGCAGGTCTGACTGCATACCTTTTATCTCCAGGTACACTGAGAACAGTAACCAAATTGCCACCGTCATCCATGCTGGGTAATTGTCTTAATCACATGTCCGAATTTAACAGACCTCCTCTGTTCTCGTATCGTATGTCTACAAGTCTAAGGGATAAACTAGTGAAAGCTGATAAAGGCTCATTCAGAGTAAGTAAACAGACGTTTCTCAAACAACCCAAATTGGGATGCTTCCCCTGCCTTAGTTGTGTCAACTCCAGATTTATGGATAAGGGACCTACATTCACACACACCCATTGACCATTAAGATTTATTACATCAGACACTATTTACCATGTGACACAGACTATGTTAAATACGTCTTACAGTGCACTTGTGCACTATTGTATGTATTGGAAACCACTCCGGACCTTAAGACAAGGCTTAACCAACACCGGTACACCATACGGAAAAGGGGACTGGACTTACTAGTGTCCACATTTTTCCAATATGGGACATAGCGAACACCAGTGGAAATAGGTGGAAATAGGATCAAATTACTCAAGGTGAGTGGCCTGGTGTAGGAACCACTTGCCCCCTACTTATGTTCTTTTATGTTTTTGCTAGACTCTCACCATCAGCACTATAAAATGGTATACGGTACCAATACCTCTACTATTTATGACTTTATAGGTTACCGACAGAGATATATCTGTATAATAACCTTTTTTTCTCCTTATTTTGACAGAGATGAATTTCAGCTCCACGCTTTGGAAATGAATCTCTCTTTCGACCAAGATCACCCCAGGTGATCCAGGGACTTGTATTTACACCATTGAATTCTCTTTGGGTATCTATAAATTATAGAACATTCCTGAACATTTTCCCGTTTAGTATGGCCAGTTGGTATGGACCAGGGATTGGTGCTATTAACCTATATGTACGTTTACTACACCGCTGTTCAACTTTTCCTTATTGCACTATCATCCAGTGGGTCTCACGTTCTAACAGTAATGCTTGGAAGGTTTTTGTATTGACACGAAGGCACATGGATGTGTTCTACACACCTAAGGTGGCTCTCTTCATAATCAGATAAGCGACTCTGATTTTCTATATGACAGTGAGCTGTCATTTGTCTCCTCGGTCCAACGTTACAGATATCCAGCGCTACTATCCACTCCGCGGATGCGCGATTAAGCGTCCTGGACGCCAATTTGGTCCAACTCCTTTCCACATTAGAATACCTGGAGGTGATCCTGACATTTTAAAAGTTAGTATATGTACCTGCACCCTGCTTAGGTGTCCCACATGATACCACTTTCACCCCAAAGACCTATTATCGTATTTTAAAAAAATGTTTATACTTATGATGTATTTAGAGAGCTCACTTGTTACTCATATATATTGTAGCACTTCACTTAATAACCTATATGCTTATGTTGCATGAGTGTGTTATTTACATTATTTATATGCACTTTCTATGACAATTGGATGGTAATTTTTTGATTGACACAGTCTTATATACCATGACGTTACACCATATTATTGCTTGAGAAAGGCTCCAGTGGACAGAGCTGAAACGTTGCACTGAAAGTAATAAAGTACCCCTGATTTTTTCACTTGCAGCTACGGAGTGCTGCCTATCTTTTGCTGATAGATAGATAGATAGATAGATAGATAGATAGATAGATAGATAGATAGATAGATAGATAGATAGATAGATAGATAGATAGATAGATAGATAGATAGATAGATAGATAGATGATAGATAGATAGATAGAAATATAGATAGTGTTACGATCCGTGGGTATGTGGACCCACTAGGCTGCATCGCCGAAGCGGAGTAGTAGCTGGCCAAACAACATTATACACAGTCTATGCAAAGTCCTAATACTAGAGTACCTGTAATAGTCCAGACAGTAGCAGAGGCTTAGGTACAGATGGAACTTGACGGTAGATAACGCCAAACGTGGCAGATGATACCAGGCATGGCAGATGACACCAGACGTGGTGTATGACTGCAGGCGTGGCAGATGGCACGACACGATTCCAACACTAGAAAGGGCACAGGAACAAACACAGCACGGCATACAGGTAGCAGGGCACGGGAAAAGTGGGAACAGGATACGACTAAGGGACCATTTGCAAGACTAACATGGGAATACACAACAACTCTCAGGCAAGGAGTGAAAGGGCAGGGCCCTTTTTATAGTCCGGGGTGATCAGAGAATAATTAATTAATGAATTACATTTAAGGCCGGGAATAAGCGCGCAGGTCCCCTAGCGAACACTACTACAGGGCAGGGCGGCCAGATGTGCTGACATCTCCGGGGAAGGAGACGTCGGCCACAGGAGAGAGGTCTGCGGTCATGGCTGTTAGCAGGTAAGGGGAGGCGGTGGTCCGTGGCCGTGGCCGTTATAGATAGACAGATAAATCTGCAGAAAATTAAATGAGTTACATTTTTTGTTTAATATCTACATATCATGTGACAATATAGAGACAAATGGATAAGGTCCAAAAAAAAACAATTGTATCCCCTTAGCCACCTGTCACTCACCATTACCCTCCACAGTTGCCAAGTAAGTTCAGCAGTACACAATGGTATGATAGTGTATCACCCCTGTACCGCTTATCGACACTTCACTGTAATGATGAAGATTCCTTGAATGTAATTAAATTAGATGATTTATAAGCTTTAAATGGCAATGTATTTGTCTTTGCAGGGATTATCTACCCTAACTTTTTGTAAGGAAACGTACTGTAAAAATGTAATTGGTGTGGGTTCAGAGTAAATTATAAACTGTCTAAAATATCTGTTATAAGCAGAAAAACATCCTCCTACAATATATTAAGATGAAGATCTATTGGCAGCAGGACAATATATACAGATTTTGTAGAAAATAACATGAATTTGACATAAGTATAGTTATATGAAACATCCCTTTCTTGGTACAGTATACATATAGATAGATGTAAAGATATATATATTGAAGCAATTGGCAGATGTGATATGATGCATAGAGGAGGGGAGCCATTTGGCAGCTTCAGGTGCAAACAGATTTTATTAAATGGAATGTAAGTTAATGGAGATCGCACATGATGCTGTGGGTAGATAATGTTCCATTTAATATTTTATAAATTGCCACATGTAATACTACATTTCCCCAGTAGTGGTCCCTGCATACGAAAGCAACTTCCTGATGGTTAACTCCCCTGGCATAATCAGCTGTTTGCCAGTGGCCTTCAATTGTCATGGCATCTCTGTCTGTGATGAGACACCCCCATTTAAGTTTACAATTACAAAGTTTCTTGTCAAATTTGTCCAAAATGGGAATACACAATTCTGCCTCCTTGTGCCACAGTATGGTGCTAAGTCATGTGCCAGACAATGCTTCTAGGGAAGAATACCTCAGGGCATTGCCCCTATATGCCTTCATATGAAATCTTAGACATATGGAGGTAGAGTAGATCTCATGCACCTCTATGGGTGCCCTATTTAGAGTTCGTATTACGGCTGCAATGCCGAAACCCCACATGGTTCTACTGAACTGAACTTAGATTTAGTAGAACCACTATGGGTGTGGATGTTGCAACCCAAATACAGACCCTAACATGCAGCTGTATTAAAAATCATCTAAAATTGGTATAAGACACAGTTCACACAGGGCATAGTCAGTGTCTTTGCAGCTGCTATATTTACCACAGCTACTGGAAGAGCATCAGCAGTGAGTCTCCATTCACACGCTGCAGATTTTGCTGCAACCTTTTAAACCGGTAAAAACTTTAAGTACTATGCTTTGTGGCAATTCTTCCCTCATTGATTTTAATAGGGAAGAATCTCAACATTGTAAACCACATGACTGATGCTAACTGCAGCCCTTCACAGATATTATAATAACTGCAGCCCCCGGCTCCATACATCTTGGAAGTGATCCATTACCTCCAGATTATTGATAGACTGCTACATTGTATCACCCCATTCATTGTTAGATATAAAGCAGCTTTGGCCTTGCTCCAGACATCCAATGATGGATGATTTTTTACTCTGGGTTGATTCGCGGCCGGTATATAAAAAGAGGCCCAGCGTTGACTGGTTATTTTATTGCGGCTAGCTTTGCCTGAAGATTTACATGAAAGTCTAAGGCATTTAATTCAATTTCCTAACAATTGCAGAATATTTATCTTTCCAGAGCTGGGTTGATGTGATCTACTTAGCTGTTACAGTAAAAGTTTTCTAAACTGATTGATTTACTTATTAAATTATGATATGTAGAGATAAATGAAAGAAGTTCTCTAGTGAAATCTATATAACTGGAGAAACGATATTCTATTAGAGGATATTCCACAACTAACGATACTTAGAAGCATGCAGCACAAGTCAATCACTCATGTATGTATGAGCTTGCAGGCAACTACTCCTCCTGCACGGACTACTGATGTGTGGAGGAGATGGCCAATGTATGGAAGGCTGGGACTCCTCCTATGCCATTTGAAATAAATACAGAAGAAAGTATGAAGAAAGAGATAGACAGACAAAGGAGCAATGCCCAATGGCCCTGCAGTTAGGGGTGCCCAAGGACAAACTGTACTATAAATCTGCATCTCCCTGCTCTGTTATCTACTAGCGTCAAAGTAGCTCCCTGAGGAAGCGGAATCCTCGTGTGGCCGCTTGATGTGTCTGTCCATATATGGACAGTGACATCAAGCGCTCCGTTCAAGAGCGGAATCGCCGTTCACAGGGGGAATCTGCTCCTACAGGGAGCTACAGTGGCGCTATCTACAGGAAGGGGGAGGTGCTATCTACAGGGGGGCTGTGTGGCACTACCTACAGGGGGAATCTGGGAGTGGCGGGATGATGGTCATTTTACTGTGAGTGGGGGGCTGATGGTCATTTTACTGTGAGTGGCGGGCTGATGGTCATTTTACTGTGACTGGGGGGCTGATGGTCTTCAAGTGGTTTCCACCTCTGACCTCTAATTGAAATTAATAGGAGGCGGAAAATACCTGTGGTGATCGTTTGGTGCTCTTCTACCTGCGTCTTTTGCATTAGCTTCAACGGCTTAAAAAACGCAAAAAAAACCTCAAATAACGCTGTCAATTCATAATTGCCTAATTTTTTTCTGCATTACAAAAAATACTGTGTGAACATACCCTGAAAGTGTAGTGCTTGTTTTTAGCCATTTTCTGTCTCTCTCTATTTTTGGTAGGGGTGCCCTGAGGAATTTTTTTTTCCAGGCGTGCCTCGGGTCCGAAAAGGTTGAGAAACTCTGTACTAGGCTACAGGATTACGCCGGCCTATGCAAGGATCCCGTCGTGGAGCAGCTCAGTTCGTCGTGGGAATGGGGCCTAGGTGGGTAAAAAAAAAATGGGGGGGGAGGGCACTGTCTACAAGGGGGATGTGGGGGACTGTATGGTACTATCTACATGGGGGAGGTGGGGGGCTGTATGGTACAATCTACAAGGGGGAGGTGGGGGGATATATGGCACTGTCTACAACTAGGAGGTGGGGGATTATGGCACTGTCTACAGGGAGGCTGTATCACACAATCTATGGGGTTAATATCTACAAGGGGGAGGCTGTGTGTGGCAGCCAGGGGAGGGGGCATTACACTGTGTGGAAGCCACTAAGCAGACATTATACTGTGTAGATGCACTACAAGGGGCAATATACTGTGTGTGGCACTTAAAGGGCATAATACTGTGTTGGCACAATTAGAGGACAAAATACTGTGTCCTTGAAGGGGTGTTACTATATGTTATTATTAAATATTATTATTCTACTGTATGGGGGCACTAAAGGGGCATTATTCTTTTTATGATGGGGCGGGGTGCTGAAAGATCTTTTCGCACGGGGCACCATCTATCATAAGGCCAGCCCTGCCACCCACATTCCCTAAGCGATATACTGAGCAGCCATTAGTGCCACCAGAGTTATACTATAATGCCATATGTGTCCAATCAACTGCGCAAACAATACCCTAAAATAATTTCAGACCCCAGAGCGGACTGCAAAATAAATTTAGACCTAAGACCAGATGCCTAAATTTATCCAATCAATGAACCAGACTCCAAAATTAATTAACACCCCATCCCAGACCCTCAAATAAATTCAGATCACAGATCAAATCACTAAATAAAATCAGAACTCAGACCACTTTACTGCACTACTGCTAATGGCCAACATAGGGTGGGCAGGGGTAGTGTCACTGCCTGATGCCTAGGAAGCAGACATGTTACTAGGGCTTTAAAAGGGCACTCCACCTGCAGGTAATTGCTTGATTAGCTTGTCATTATTGCAGATTCTCTGGTGTATTCTCAGCTCTGTTTGTTGCTACGAGTTTGTCTGCTGATCTGGTACTTTTCATTTTCTGTATGTTACTCACCTGGGTCACCTGATCATATTACTCTCATACACTATCTACCAGAGGCCATCTTGGGGCTGCAACCTGGGAGTTCCCTTGCAGTGAAATGCAAACCCCCTGGCATGTGTCTAGGGTAAAGACAAAGGGGGCTCCATAGACTTAGTGCCCTGAGTCAGCCAGCGTAAATCTGGTAGCAGTATTGTCTGCTGCTCTTGATCCAGCTCGGGCATTGCCCATTAGCTTGTGTCTGCTCTCTAACATTTCTGCAGCCACTCCTGGTTTTCCTCTCTGTCCAATGCATCAGAGAACATCTGCATCCAGGTACTCTTTCCCAAAAAAAGTGTGATAAGACGACCAAATAAATTCAGACCTCATTTCAGACCCCTAAATAATTACAGACCCTAGACTAAACCTTAAAATTAATACAGACCACACATCAGACCTCCAAATAAATTCAGACCTCAAAAAAATTCAGACTCCAGTCCAAACTCCTAAATAAATTCAGACCCCCAGACCAGAACCCAAAACTAATCCGGACCAGACCCCAAAGTTAATTCAGACCCCAGACCTCTTCATTTAATTATTGTTTCTCACTCCTAGGTCCTTTTTAGTTCTTTGGTCTAGGTGCCACCACACACAGAGTCCTGATGCCAGCCTGACAAAAGTTAGATTGACATCTTTTCACTCAAAGACTCTTGTTTTTAAGCTATTCATTTTTCTTTATGTTTGGGGTCAATTATCATTTTTGGACTCCATACATCCAAAGACCTGGGAGGGCACCAGAGTTGATGCACAAACTGGCATGGTGTCTGTGGAGGGGCAGGGTTAATACACAAGGTGGGCAGGGGCTGTGTTAGGGGACAAGGGGGAGAGACTATGTGGCAGGACTCTGTGGGGTGGAGGAGAGTGCTGGCGTAACGGAAAATGGCATAGGTACCTGGAATGCTAGGGGGGAGACACAGTGTGCAGGGGCTCTGTGGTGGGGCAGGGGCGGAGGCAGGTGAGCAGGGTGTCCCAGGGTGGACAGTAGGTAGGCAGTGGCTTTGTGGGAGTGTAGGTGTAGCAACACAAAACAAAATCATTACACTGAAAGCTGCTGCCTGTACAGCGCATAGTGACTCAAGACAATTAGCATATTGTAACGTCCATGGCCACAGGCCGCCGGGTTTACTCACCTCCAGATGCTCGCAGCCATGGATCCGTGAGCACTGGTCCCCATCTCCTTCCTAGGAGACGCCAGCTCTCACTTCCGCTCCAGTCTGCTCTGTCCCATAGGATGCACGTGCACGCTCGTGCCCGGCCTTAAAGGGCCAACGCGTGCACAGAGGAAATCGTCATCATCATCAACTGCCATGATTTCCTGGTCTTTAAGAAGGCCCCAGGCCTTCTGATCCTTGCCTGAGCGTTGTTAGTTTTCCCATTCTGTCTTGCAAATGGTCCCTTAGTTTTTCCCGTTCCAGTTGTTACCCGTGCCCTGTTAACCGTTCCTGTATCCCGTGCTGTTCTTGTCCCTGTGCCTATTAGTGTCAGAGTCATATCACATCCTGTCTCATCTGCCACGTCTAGAGGAATTCGCCACGTCTGCCGCAACCTGCGGCTTCTGTGTCATCCGCCACATCCTGTGTCTTCTGCCACGTCCGGAGGAATTCGCTACGCCTGGTGCAACCTGCGGCACCTGTGACATCCGCCACGTTTGGCGATACTTGCTGCACCCATCTCCATCAGCGCCAGAGCTGCGGCCACTGTCTGGACTATCCAGGTACCCTTGTGCGGGACTTTATATTCTGGGGTTCCTGTTGTTTGGCCAGCTTCTTCTCCGCTACGGCAGTGCGGCCTAGTGGGTCCACTAACCCGCTACGTGACACATATTGTCAGAAATGATCCGATATTAGGTTTACTTATGCCCATTAACCCTATCATTACATATCGTAGAGCACCAAACATAAAAGACAAGATCACCAATAGCTACATAAAATCCTCTGTAAAAACCTGCAAGGGTATAAAAGTGTTTTTTCCTTGTAACTGGTGTAAGGCCTGTACTGAGGTAGGATATAGTAAAAGAAAAGGTAATTTCAGCTCCTTCACGGAAGCAGAGAATAAAAGAAATTATAACATTAAACAATTTGTAACATGTAACACTACAGGGGTTATATACCAATTGATATGTCCATGTGGTTATTTATATATTGGACGCACAGCCCGTAAACTCAAAACTAGGATAGCAGAACACTGCAATAATATTAGGAAAGGCAAATTAGATGACAGTGTATCTGCACAATATGCCAAAATACACAATAAAGATCGGAAAAATACCAAATTTCTAGCTATTGAGATAGTTGATCACCACTGGAAAGAGGAGGATTACATTTAAAAAAATTAGTAAACAAGAGAGTTTCTGGATATACCAATTGAAAACGCTCCAACCTCTTGGACTTAATTCAGATTTTGAACTTAAGTGTTTTCTATAGAACAAGCATGGTTAGTCTTGCAAACATCTGGTTATAGACTTTTCCTCAGTCTTTACATACTTTAGAGCATGGTGCTTACCAATGCATAATGTCTTTAATGTTCTATTGAATGAATATAAAATATAAGTTCTAAAACTGTTCAAATATTCTCTAATTATTGTAAACATATTACCGTCTCTGTTATTTCACATTTAATTAGGATAGCCTATGAACTTTCTGTTCATTGACAACATTACTATATAAATATTCTCAGTTTGCTAGATACAGTAATAATATAGCAAGGATAGCAACTTAGTACTGATTTCACGACTGCGTTCTCTGTGTGATGTAACAAATATATATTTATTCATCTCTTTGATAGTAATATAATGCTAAAAATGCTACAGAATTTATCCACAGTGGTGTAGACAGCTTGATTGTGTTCTTCTCTATCTAGATGCAGTAACAAAATATCCACTAACGTACTTGCGGACAGCAGTGTGGTGCTGAATATGTTACTTTGCTCTCACTTAGTATTGCAGAATGCACTACATTGTCTTTTCCTATCTGGATTTAATAATTACATCTCTATTTTATGTGGCCAGTAGAGAGGTGCTGATTGTGTTACTTATTTTTAATAGCGCTGAAAGCGCGACTTTATTAAAAAAAGTTTTTTTCTATTTATGTCTATGTGGACAGCATTGTGTTGCTTTACTCACCACTCCGTTCTCTCATAGTAACCTCACGGCTGTGACAGATTGCTGCTGACTTTCTTTTTTTCTCAATGAGAGCAGTCAATCTTTTGAGCTGAATAATGATTGGTTTAAGTGTTTTCTGACTCCAATTGTGACTTGCGGACTAATTGGTGGGGAGATTAGTTTTGGGCTTGGTCACAGCGGCAAATTTGAAAGTGCTCAGTTCAGTATTATGAATATAAAGATATGTAATTTCTCTATTAACTCCTTCCCGCCATCTGCCGTATATAAACGGTGCTGTCGGGCAGGGCTTCCCGCAAAGCGCAGTACCGTTATGTCACAGTGATAGTGCGGGCTCAGGAGCTGAGCCCGCACCATCACTGCCGGGTGCCAGCTGTATGTTACAGCTGGCACCCTGAGGTATCAGCCAGGACCGGAGCTAGCATCCGATCCGGCCGATTAACCCCTCAACAGAGATCGCAGCATGTAAGGAGTTTTTAGCCAACGGCACCCCAGCAACGTGATCGCTGGGTTGCCGGTGGCTGCAATACTTACCTCCTGGTTTGCCAGCAATGGAAGCCTCCTATGCCCCGCTCGGCGGCGGAGACTAAAAGGCTACCGGTACCATCGGCAAGATGACGCCAGCTCAGCTTCCGGCTCAGAAGCTGAGCCGGCGTCATCAGCAGTGGGTGTCCACTGCATGTTATAGCGGACACCCTGCTGTATCGTCAGGAATCGGAGCTAGCTCCAATTCCTGCCATTAACCCCTTCGATGCAGCGATCCAATTCGATCGATGCATCAAAGTGGTTTGTAGCAAATCAGCAGCCTGCCATGTGATGGCAAGACTGCCAACTGCTACTATGGCAACATGAGGCATAACAATGGCCTCCTGTCTGCCATTACGGAAGCCAATTAGGCCCCGACCGCAGCCGGAGCCTGATCGGCCTGCTGTAAGGGAATAACTGACAGTTCTAATTCATTGAACTACATAGTTAGTGCAATGTATTAGAACATCAATCAAACAGTTGGACCTTAAAGTCCCCTAGTGGGACTCAAGGAAAGTGTAAAAAAAGGAAAAATAAAAGTTGTAAAAAATAAAAAAAAGTTTCAAGTAATAACATAAAACACAATCGCCCTTTTTCCCTTATCAAGTCATTTATTATTGGAAAAAAAAATAAACCATACATATTTGGTATCGCCGCATCCGTAACGACCTGAACTATAAAAATTTTATGTTATTTGTCCCTCGCAGTGTACGCCGTAAAAAACAACCTAAAAAATACTGGCAGAATTGCTTTTTTTTTGGCCACTTTGTCTTCCAAAAATTGAAATAAAGAGTGATCAAAAAGTCGCATGTATCCAAAAATGGTACCTATAAAAACCAAAGCCCTCATATGGCTCCGTCAATGAAAAAGTTAAAAAGTAATGGCTCTTACAACTTGGCGACAGAAAAAATAAATATTTTTTACAAAAGTAATTTTATTGTGCAAAAAGTTGTAAAACATAAAAAAGTTCTATAAATTTGGTATCGCCGGAATCGTACTGACCCGCAGAATAAAGTTAACATGTAATTTATGATGCGTGGTGAACGCTGTATAAAAAAATAAAAAAAACTATGGCAGAATTGCTGTTTTTTGATCACCTTATCTCCCAAAAAAAAGGATAAGTGATCAAAAAGTCGCATGTACCCCAAAATGGTACCAATAATAACTACAGCTCGTCCCGCAAAAAAACAGTCCTCATACCACTACATCTATGAAAAAATAAAATTAGTTAAGGCTCCAATAAGTCAGGAAAGAAAAATATGCTGTTGTGCCGGCCCGAGGGGAACATTTCTTCTGTTTCAAGTGGCGATTTATCAAAGCCCTAAAATTAGGGAACCATGAAGGGTAGGGCCCAAACATATCTGCTGGAAGTGCGGTGCCCGCATTATACAAGGACAACACTTTCCAGCAAAATTCATCAAACTGCAAAGGTGCGGTGTGTGGACCAAATGGGAGATAAGTAAGGACATTTATCAGTGCGACACTGGCCTGTGCAGAAACGATTGCTTCACAGCGTAACAAATATTTATGGATTATTTTATTGTTTACCCCTTTATTATACCACCAGACTATGCCCCTGATGTACTTTGTCTCGCTTACATGTACCCCCACATTATAAACTGAAATACCAGTAAAACTCCAAACAAAACTACTACCAAGCAAAATCCACGCTCCAAAAGCTAAATGGCGCTCCTTTCCTTCTGATCCCTACAGTGTGCCCAAACAGCAGTTTACTTCCACATATATGGCATCAACATACCTGGGAGAACCCTTTTAACAATTTTTGGGGTGCGTGTCTCCAGTGGCATAAGCTGGGCACGACATATTTCCCACTGAAATGTCACATCTAGGGCAAAAATTTAAATTTTTACTTTGCACCATCCGCAGCGCATTCATTTATGGAAAAGACCTGTGGGGTGAAAATGCTTACTACACCCCTTAATAAATGCCTTGAGGGGTGTATGGGGTCACTTCTCAGCGGTTTATTTTAGTATTTCACATCAGAGCCTCTGCAATTGTGAACCAATACTGTGTAAGTTGCCAAATTAGGCCTCAATTTCGCATGGTACCCTCTCACTCCTGAGCACTGTCGATAGACCAGGCAAAATATTAGGGCCACTTGTAGGGTATTTCTAAAACCGGGAAACACAGCATAATAATTAGAGAGCTGTCTTGTTAAGGTGGGACAAGCTGGGCATATCTACGCATATCTACGGAAAAAAAATCCCATTTTCACCCTGCAACATCGAATTCACACTAATCTCTGCAAAACACCTGCGGGGTTAACATGCTCACTACACCTCTAGGTGAATACCTTAAGGGGTGTAGTTTCCAAAATGGGGTCACTTGTGGGGGGTTTCCACTGTTTTGGTCCCACAGGGCCTTTGCAAATGCGACATAGTGACCAGATCCAGCAAAATCTGTTCTCCAAAAGCCAAATGGTGCTCCTTCTATTCTGAGCCCTACTGTGTGCCCAAACAGCAGTTTATGACCAGATATGGGGTATCGCCGTACTCAGGAGAAATTGCTTTACAAACCCTGTGGTTTTTTTTTTCCTTTTATTTATTGAGAAAATGAACATGTTTGAGCTAAAGCCATGTCTTATTAAAGAAAAAATATTTTTTTTATTTTCACTGCCCAATCCTAATAAAATCTATGAAACATCTGTGGGGTCAAAATGCTCACTACACCCCTAGGTGAATACCTTGATGGCTTTAGTTTCCAAAATGGGGTCACTTGTGGGGGGTTTCCATAGTTTTAGTCCCACAGCGGCTTTGCAAATGCGAAATAGCAACCAGAAACCAATCCAGCAAAATCTGTGGGGTCAAAATGCTCACTACAACACTAGATGAATTCTTCAAGGGGTGTAGTTTCATGAATGGAGTCACTTTTGGGCAGTTTCCTCTGTACTGGTTCCTTAGGGGCTTTGCAAAAGCGACATGGTTCCAAGAAATCAATCCAGCAAAATCTGTACTCCAAAAGCCAAATGGCGCTCCTTCTTTTCTGATCCTTGCCGTGTGCGCAAACAGCAGTTTATGGCCACATATGGGGTATTGCCGTACTCACATTGCTTTACAAACATTGTGGTTCTTTTTTTCCTTTATTTGTTGAGAAAATGAAAAAATTTGAGCTAAATCTACATCTTATTGAAGAAAAAGGATTTTTTTTATTTTCACTGCCCAATCCTAATAAAATCTATGAAACATCGATGGGGTCAAAATGCTCACTACACCCCTAGATGAATTCTTCAAGGGGTGTAGTTTTGTGAATGGAGTCACTTTTGTGGAGATTCCACTTTAATGGTACCTTAGGGGCAGGGGCGTAACTAGGAAAGACCGGGCCCCATAGCAAAGTCTTGACTGAGGCCCCCCCGGGTGCCACAAGCAGCCCCCTTATAAATAGTGCCACCTGTAGAATGTGCCATACAGCCACCCTGTAGATAGTGCTATATAGCCCCACCTATAGACAGTGTCACACCCAATTTGTAGATAGCGCCCTCACCTCTCCTTTGTAGATAGTGCCATACAGCCCCCTGTCGATATCGCCATAAAGTCCCCACTGTATATAGCGCTATACAGCTCCCACTGTATATAGTGCCACACAGCCCACCTCCCTTGTATATAGTGCCACAAAGCCCCCCTTAGTAGAAAGTGCCACACACAGAACACTGTACATAGAGACACAGCCCTCCCCCTTGTAAATAGTGCCATATAGTTCCCCCATGTGTATAGTGCCACACAGCTCCCCCTTGTGTAAAGTGCCGCACAGCTCCACTTTGTGTATAGTGCCACAAGGCAATGGCGCATCCGAGAAAGTTGTATTAGCCAGGGAGATGTCACTCAAACATGGAAAGGTGGGTTTGGAGGCAGGACTCTGACTCTTCAGGATAGCGGCACTGCCCCATGACCCTTTAATGAGTGATTAGCACATAGTGTGCGGATTTTGCTGCATCTGACAAAACATACAAGGGAATGTTTGGAAATATTGTCAGGTCATGTATTACCGCATGGTTGCAGTTCAAGGGGTTAAAACTACCTGACAGGTTCCCATGAAAAATACAATGAATTGAGAACAATTCCATCTGCCCTGCAATTTTGTTATTATAAATATATCCTATATAATTACACATCCAGAACCAAACTCTGACATATATACAGCACTAGAACCAAGCTCAGTACATAAATACAGTAGCACAACCAAGATCTGTACATAAATACAGCCCCAGAACAAAGCTCAGCACATAAATACATACCCAGAACCAAGCTCAGTACATAAATACAGCACTAGAACCAAGCTCAGTACATAAATACAACATTAGAACCAGCCTCAGTACATATATACAGCACTAGAACAAGCCCATACATATATACAGCACCAGAACCAACCTCAGTACATAAATACAGCACCAGAACAAAGCTCAGTACATAAATACAGCACTAGAACAAAACAGTATATAAATACATCCCCAGAACCAAGCTCAGTACATATATACAGCACCAAAACAAATCTCATACGTATATACATCACCAGAACCAAGCTCAGTACTTACATACAGCATCAGAACCAAGATCAGTACATATATACAACACCAGAACAAATACAGCTCAATTTAGTGCAACCTCTGCCATATAGGTATGTACGGCGTAAAACTACAGCTCCCAGCATGGCCATAACAATGGTAAGGCTATGCTGGGAGATGCTGTTTCACAAAAAAAAATCATACCACCCATCATCTTGCTGCAGATCTTACAATGACTAGAGCACTGATTAGAGGCAGAATAAACATTTACATTAAGTGACTCACCGGTGACATCTCAGATTCTAGATCTTTTCTTCTCCCTCCGGTCCAGACCTCTATGATGGATTTCTACTGACCATGACCCATTTCTGCAGTTTTCTGCTCAGATGTCTTCAGCTTCTCACTTTTAAAATATTTCTGCACCTATAAACAAAGTTACAATTCTCAACACCTCTAAATATAATAAAGCACCATACACTGCACCTCTAACTATAATAGCGCCATACACTGTGTCCCTGATTATAATAGTACCATACACTGTCACACACATACGCACTGTGCCCCCTGTAAATAGTGCCCCCATAGCCCCTGCAGGTAGTGACCTCGAAGGAGCCTTTGTAGATAGTGACCTACATAGAAGCCCCTGTAGATAGTGTCCCACATACAGCCGTCTGTACAGTAGATAGTGGCCACATATGGACTCAAGAGCTGCAAGGCAATAGTGCTAACCACTGAGCCACCGTGCTGCCCTACATATAGCTTCCCCTATAGACAGTGCTCCACGTATAGCCCACCTCTGTAGATAGTCTCACATATAGCTCCCCCTGTATATAGTGTCCCACATATAGACCCCCCTCTAGATTGTGCCCCACATCACCACATACAGACCACCCCTGTAGCTAGTGCCCAACATCCCCACATATAGACCCCCCTGTATATAGTGGCCCACATATAGACAACCCCCCTGTAGATAGAGCCCCCACTATAGATAATGCCACTCACAGTTTTATGATAACAAAACTTTACATACTCACATGATCCCGTTCCCACGCTGTCCGCTGGCAATGCAGACCTGCTCTCTTCTGAGCAGGTCTGCTGGAGCTGAACGATGCGTCGTTCAATGACGCTGATTGGTGGGGCAGAATGACTTGCCCCGTCAATCAGCGCCTTTCAAGCATGGAAGTGGCGCGATTACATAATCGCGCCGCTAGCCAATCAGGCGCTGAATAGTTGGGCACGGAACATGCCTGGCCATTCAGCGCTAATGCGTGGGCGCCAGAGTAGCGGCGCTACTGCTGTAGCAGCCTCGACGGCTGCTAGCGGCGCCATCAGGCATATGGGGGGGGCGTGTCGGCTGGCGGCACTGGCCCCCTCAAGCCGCGGGTCCCATAGTAGCTGCTATGGCTGCTACCGCCGTAGTTACACCACTGCTTAGGGGCTTTGCAAAAGCGACATGGTTCCAAGAAATCAATCCAGCAAAATCTATACTCCAAAAGACAAATGCCGCTCCTTCTGTTCTGAGCCCTACTGTGTGCCCAAACCACCAGTTTATGACCACATATGGGGTATTGCCGTACTCTAGAGTATTTGCTTTACAAGTGTTGGGGTTCATTCACTATGTCTTATTGAAGAAAAAGGATTGTTTTTATTTTCACTGCAAAATTGTAATAAAATCTATAAAACCCCTGTGGGGTCAAAATGTTCACTACACTCGTAGATGAATTCCTGAAGGGGTGTAGTTTCCAAGATGGGGTCACTTGTGGGAGGTTTCCACTGTATTGTCCCTTCGGGGGCTTTGCAAATGTTACATGGCCTCCACAAACCATTCCTGCTCAATTTGAGCTCCAAAAGCCAAATAGCCCTCTTTCCCTTCTAAGCCCTGCTGTGTGTCCAAACAGCTGTTTATGACCACATATGGGATATTGTTTTAATCGGGAGAGATTGCTTTACAAATGTGGTGGTGCTTTTTCTCCTTTAGTCCTTGTGGAAATGAGAAAAAAATAGCTAAACCTACATTTTCTTTGAAAGAATGTAGATTTTAATTTTCATGGCCTACTTCCAATAATTTCTGCAATAAACCTGTGGGGTCAAAATGCTTACTATACCACTAGATAATTTCCTTGAGGGGGTCTAGTTTCCCAAATGGGGTCACTTTTGGGGGATTTCCACTGTTTTGGCAGCGCAAGAGCCCTTCAAATCTGACATTGTGCCTAAAATATTTTCTAATAAAAAGGAGGCCCCAAAATCCACTAGGTACTCCTTTGCTTCTGAGGCCAATGCTTCAGTCCATTAGCACACTAGGGCCACATGTGGGATATTTCTAAAAACTGCAGAACCTGGGCAATAAATATTGAGTTGCATTTCTCTGGTAAAATCTACTTTGTTACAAAAAAATTTTTATTAAAAATAAATGCAAAAGAAAGGGAAATTTGTACATTTCACCTCTACATTGCTTTAATTCCTGTGAAACATCTAAAGGATTAAGAAACTTTCTAATTGCTGTTTTGAATACTTTGAGGGGTGAAGTTTTTAAAATGGGGTGACTTATTTGGGGTTTCTAATATAAAAGGCCCTCAAAGCCACTTCACAACTGAACTGGTCCCTGTAAAAATAGCCTTTTGAATTTTCTTGAAAATGTGAGAAATTGCTGCTAAAGTTCTAAACCTTGTAATGTCCTAGAAAAAATAAAACAATATTCAAATACTGATGCCAATCTAAAGTAGACATATGTGGATGTTAATTAGCAACAATTATAACTGCCTGTCTTACAAGCAGATACATTTAAATTTAGAAAAATCATAATTTTTGCAATTTTTCACTCAATTTTGGTGTTTTTCACAATTAAATACTGAATGTATAGAGCAAATTCTGCCAGTAACATAAAGTCCAATGTGTCACGAGAAAACAATCTCAGAATCGCTTGTATAGGTAAAAGCATTCTGAAGTTATTACCACATAAAGTGAAACATGTCAGACTAGAAAAATGAGGCTCTGTCAGGAAGGTTAAAAGTGGCTAAAGCGGGAAGGGGTTAATATCTCATTATATGACAAATTGTTGTTAATTTCTATACATAGAAGATATAAATTAGGATGTTTTTTTTAATATATATATTCATATATATTTTTTATATTTATATATATATATATATTTTTTTTATATAAATAAATATATTGATTTTCTTAGTATCAGATATAATGCATTGTTTACATATTCATACATGTTGATGATTTTTATTTCTTTGATGTGTTATTCGTTTTGTTATATTATGTTGCACACCTGCATAATTGCTTGAGCAGCTTTTTGTCATGATTATCTAGCACGTCACTCATGCCCCAGAGGAAGCCAGAAGGGCAAAAAACCCAGGGTCGGGCGAGTTTGTTTGACGTGCTGCTACTGATTTTATTTGAATCACTAATGCTTTTATTCTTCTGTTTTCTGTAAGTATGGAATAAATCTTGCGTATTGCAAAAAAACCAGAGGGTGTTGCACTATTTCTCCTCTTCTCTATTGGAGTCATAGGATTTATCCTGCCTGGAGCTTGAACATCTGGATACGGTGCAGAGCTCCGTGGTACTACAAGGACCAGAACAACTGGATTGTAGATTGTCTATTGCTTGTGGACTGAGCAGAGACGTCTATAAGACTACAGTTTGGACAGTGTTTCACAGTGCTGTTCGAGCAGTGAAAAACTTTATATACTTTTGTTTTATATCAAGGTGTTTGGATTTCACCTGATTTTTGCCTGTTTCGGCCTGACAGAATATTAATTGTGGTCATTAGAGCAAAGATTTACCTATATAGTATATCACTCACCAAGATGATTGCTTTTGGCACCTGCAGGCTCTAAGATTTCCCACTACCAAAACCTGCTTGGATGATGTCACCTGAGTAGACCCCAGACCGGATGCCAAAATGAATTCAAACCCCAGACCCCTAAATTAGTTCAGACCCCTGACCAAACCCCTAAATTAATTCAGACCCCAGACCCCTAAGTAAATTCAGACCTCTGACCAGATGCTAAAATAATTCAGACCCCAACCTAAACCCTAAATTAATTTAAACCCCCCCCCCCCAACCAGATCCCTAGTTCATTTTAGTTTGGCCAGTGAGACATCCTTACTTTATACTTTATCTTGAACATTTTAATAATAGTATATATATGTTATGACTATAGACAGCATTGACAGCCCTTGTCAGCTCCATGGAGTGATTGCTTAAATTGGTTGCACACTTTGGACATTCCCTACTAGTTAGAAGGGTTCCCTGATAATAAGCAGATCACAAAGTGCTCCAACTGCGCCCCCAATGATAAGCAGTTATCTATGGGGAAAACTTGGCAGCAAGTGTTTGTTTTCCATACAGCTCCACCACTTGGTAAATTAATCATTACACAGTGCCCAATAAAATCAGTGTGTTGTCTGTATAACGTAGGACAGGTCCTCCAGAACGGGGGGTACTCAATGTAACCAGTCTCTACGCTCTCTGGGCAATAGAAGAGGATCCTGAACATAGGATCCCCCTCCTTCTATTAACTCAGAATTCCTTAATAGGGTATACAAAACTAGGTTTTCTAACCTTTTTCTCCAAAATCTTGTCCTTATTTCGTACTGGACTTTCTACTGTCAACTAAAGAAGTAAGTAAATAATTCAAGACATGGCTAAAATATAGCATTTCAATAACCTGGTTATCTGAAATGTGTCATATAGCAACCAGTATTTGTTGGTCTCATAACAACTCACATGACAGACAGATCCACCTACATCTCTGTGACTAATATATAAAGAGTAATTTTAGCTACTTGCATTCACTTCTCAACCTCTAGGGATACATGGGGTGGTACTTGTTGTAGTTAATTAAAAATAATTGCTAACCCAAATATATCTCTATGAGCTTCAAGTTGCAGCATCTACAGGTCTGTATCTTGGAAACTTTACTGGGAAACACTTGAATATTGTAAGCTGCATACAATTAAAAATGGAATAATGTCAAGGGGTCAAGGAGCAAATGAGATTTTCCTGCCCCAAAGCACTGGAACGCATGCTGATGGTGGTTAATAAATGTTCATGAAAGATTTAATCGATATTTTTTTATTAATTCCCAGCAACTTGAAGTTCTGGAGGCAATAAGCAGTGGATTACCAGAGGTTAAAGGGAAGGTGTCATGAATTTTATTTTATTTTTTACCATATTGCTTTTAATATAATATTTTCAAAAATTTTATTTAATTGTGTTCTCATGTTTTACTTTTTAATGTTTTCTGACTTTTACTTGTTTATGAGGGCTGCCATTTTTTTTTCATCTCTGTATGTGTCGATTAACGACACATACAGAGATGGAATACAGCACATACAACCCCATAGTGAAAGCGAACGGGAGCCGTTCCATTCTCAGTTGTGTGCGCCGTCTGTGTGGGAATGGCGCATGCACCGATCCCACACAGACCAAAACGAAGCTTGTTCGTAGAGCGAAATCCAGCGCCATTTTCCTGTGGACTGGAAGCCGTTGCCGGACAGTAAGATGACTACTTCCGGCCGCGGCTTCCGGACATATGTTCAACGAAGCGAAGGCGCAGGGAAGAGGAGCGTAGACCAGCGGAGGCGGCGGCAGGAGCAGGTAATTTATGTTCGTTTATATTATGTTCGTGTTTATTATGTTCGTGTATTACTGTCTGCTGAGCCCTGTATCTAATCTTCCTAGCACTGGGCAGTCGCTCAGAAAATGGCGGCACACAGTGTAGGATGTTTGAACACATTCAAACCCTTCCTTCTCCTGACACTAGCCAGAAAAAGGGAGGGGGATTGTGTGAGGACACTAGAGGAGAGTGTGTCCACAACTAAATTTGCAGCATACATCAATGAGGTTGCTTTACCATGCTGCAATTTTGGGAATTGCTCCCTCTAGTGACCAGCACATGGAAATGTTATAAATTAAAATCTAATTTATAATATTTTCTGACTTGTGAAAAAATTAAAAAAATTAAAACAATGTGTAATCACTTAAATACTAATTGTTTAACGGAAAAAAAAAATTCTAGCGACACATTACTATACCTATGTGGAGAGCACCAAAAGAGCAGCGCCAGCCAAACCCAAGTCCCAAAAATTAAACGTTGATGAGATAAATATCTGTTGTGTACATATGAGATATTTGAAGGGACAAAGAAAAGGGGCCGGGGGGCGGGACTTACAAGCCCTAAATGAGCATGATGGTATCGGTGGAGATACACTCTAAATGAATTATAAACCTAGAAACGGAGTCCGACACACCAAGGTTTGATTAAGAATAACAAGTTTTATTAGAACAAATAACAAAAACATTTAAAAGTTAAAGATGATGGCCACAGTATGAAAAGGATACCAGACAGTGATATAAGCAATGTTAGAGTTATAATACATTCAATAACAAAGTGACAAGGGAAAAGATTGACAATTCCTAATTCATGAATAAATGAATAAATAAATAAATAAATAAATGTGAGTGTAGCTATTCCCTAGAGCAATGCATAGGAGGATGGAATAAGGGGCTTAGTTATTGAAGGTGGGCTATGCCATTGGCCAGGCTATTTAGATACAGGTCTAGCGCAGCAAACGTAATCTTTATCCTAGGTGAAGGAAAGCCGGGCTGCGACTCTGGGATGAGTGCTAAAGAGATAGCTCCTGTCACGTGTTGTAATACAGTAGTTATTACTTCAAAGTTTTCTCAACACTAAATTTTTATTGAAGTTCCTCAAATACAAAAAATTGGAACAAATAATCGGTACATTGGAAAACCTATGTCACATTAATTCTGATAGCAAAATCCAATCATATCCAAATAACTGAATAATTAACCAAGAAGGAGGGATCAGGAAAGGGAAGGAAGGGGAAGGGAAGGGGAAGGAGATTACTTCAAAGTTTTACGGGTACGAACACACTGGGTGGATACGCTGCATAAAAGTACACAGTGTATCAGTCCTGGAACCTGCAGGGAATACTGTCTGAAAAACCTTACCAAATATTGGTGCAGTTTTTCGGGTGGCATGTCCATTGTAGAAATCCTGCAGGAATAAAAAAAAAGTTTCAAGTTACCCCGGCTATGCATCCCTCTCATCTGAGAATAGCCGAGCCCCCTGGGATGACGCTATCGCCCATGTGACCACTGCAGCCTTCGATTTGCTGCTGCAGTCAAATGGGATGAAATGTCATCCCAGGAGGCTGGGCTGCGCTCAGACTAGGGGATTGTGCCGCGAGGACTACGGCAGGACGTACGTATAAGCTTTTTTTTAAATTAATTTCCAATAGAATATACCGGTAGCTTTTTTATTTTTCTCTCACTTGTGATTTTTGTGGCTGAATTGCAGCGTTTCCGCCGCAAAAGTCGCAACACATGCTTCTTAGTTGCGGGTTTTAACTCTTCATTTAATTCAATGCAACAGAAGAGCAGCAATTCTGCAGCATAAATTGACATGCTGTGGTTTAAAAAAATGCACCACAGGTGGTTTATGAACGGTTTTTCAGTAGATTTTTTCTGCTGTGTGTGGATGAGATTTGTTCAAATCTCATCCACACTGCTGCTAGTGCACTATGCTGCAGATTTTCCACAGTTAAATTAAATAAGGTTTTTAGTATAAAATTTTATTTAAAACATTTTTTGGGTTTTTTTTTTAATGAGATTATCCACACACACAAAAAAAATCTTACAATATTCCAGTTATCACACTGGCCACTAGAGAAATTTCAATAGGCTGATGCTTCCTGTTGCTTACTTGTTAGCTTTGCTGTATAAATTAGGACAGAATGAGCAGAGTCATCTCACTGTCATTAGATGGTGGATGAGTTAATGACAGCTCTGTTGTATTCTGGAGAGGGGATAGCAATACTATACAAACAGATAAGGCTCTCAATGCTACTCTCCTGTCACTCCCTGGTCTCTGGGAGAGTAGGGTGTACTCCATGACTTCCTGGAGACTGTAATAGTTTATTGGCGACATTTCTCTGACAATTAACTCCCATTTATTGCAGCTGCCATAATGCACATACACCTTGCTGCTCGGTCTATACATGCAATAAAGGTGGAAGCGTGGGTATCCAATATGTCTACCCCCTGAAAGTAAGAAAAAATCTCTAAAATGTTTTAAAAATATAAACACATTATTTCTCTTCTACAGACTTAAATCTTATTAACTGTTTGCCGACACAGGACGAGAATACTCATCCTGAGCGGTGGGTACTTGGTGCACCAGAACGAGTATTCTCTTCCTGTGTGACAGCCAGTGTCCGCGCGCCATGATGAGCGGGGCAGCGGCTGTAACGGCTGTAATATACAGCCACAGCCCCGCTCGATCAAAGCTGATTGTGGCATTCAAAGCTAAAGTGAGAAGGGGGTCTCCCCTCTGATCGTGTCACAGGAAATCCCTGTGAGGTGATCAATGGTTATACCTGGTATGGGCAGACAGCCCAGGGTCCATTGAAGGACCTCAGGGCGGTCTGACCATATTTCCTGTTGTTAGGACATACTGAGGTATGCCCTAACAACTGCCTGTGTACTATCAGTACACAGGCTAATGTACTGGCATATACATATATGCCAGTACATTAAAGTTCAAAAATCAAAACCAAAATGAAAAATCCCTTTATGGGATTAAAAAAAAAAGTTAAATTAATTTAAAAAAAAGATTTATTAAATAAAAAAATAAATATTAAAAAAATACACAGAAATACAAATTTTTTACAATAAATAAACTTTTAAAAATATAAGTCCCAAAACATGAAATAATATATGCATATTTGGTATCGCCACGTCTGTAACAACCTGCACAATAAATGTATATAAAGTTATTTATGTGATTGGTGTATGGTGTAAAAAGAAAACTGCAGCAGAATTCTTTTTTTTTCTACGTTTTTGCCAAAATAAAAATGTTATGAAATTAAACGATAATGTAAATGTACCAAAAAAATGGTACCTCCATAAAGTACAACTCGTCCCGCAAAAAACAAAGTCTCATACATCTACGTCGGACAAAAAATTAAAAAGTTATAAGCGCCAGTATGCAAAGAGGGAAATCTAAAAAAAAATAGATCGGTCCTCAAGGCCAAAACTGCCCGTGTCCTTAATCGGTTAATGAAACTAAAAGTAAATACATGTGACATTTCCTTTAAAATGTAACTCCAGTTTAGAACTATCTTAACGTTTTCTCTATGTCTAGCAATGTATTATATCTCATTACCCTCTTGTGGTCGCTGCTGCAGTAGAAATGGCAGAAATGGAAAGCGTGCGCTATGTGTGACGTTCCTGTGTTTTTCAGCTGCCTTTAATAATTCATTAGGTAGTTGAATAAGTAGCAATCACAAAATATAACGTTATTAGAAATGCTGCCATTAGCCAGGAAGTGTACTGATAACAACATAAAGGCTGCTAACCTACTGAACGTACATTAAAGACAAGCAAGGGACAGCTGAAAGCAAGTAATACTGCGGGATCAGACTACATTGGGTTTGTTTGTAGTCTGTAACCAATGAGACACATAAGTCTGCCTAGGAGCTGTAGACATAAAATAGTAAAGAGATTTTTAATCATGACTGTGCAAAGCTGCTTTTTTTTTAATTTTTATATAACAAAAAAAAGTTTCAAAAGGTGGATATAGCCTTTAAACAGCCCAATCAAGACCGGACACACAGGGAAATTCCAGATATGAAGCGATCTATCTTAGTGCAGTATTCAGTGTATAAAGGAATGACAAAAAACTGCCAAGAATCAGGATCTATGTAAAGTCGATATGTAGGAAACACTTTTTGAGAAGAGTGTCTCTTGAGTAATGTGCAATAAAATCAGCCTGGAAGGCAAAGTAGATTACAGAAATCTAGAGAGTTAGTTGTTTAGCAACAAGATACTTTATTCTTACAGTATATCAGCAAATGACAGCTAAAAGACAAGGTAGGAACTCAAAGAGTAGAGTTAAAAGCTAGTTTCAAGGAACTATTAAAAAAATGTAAGATATACAATATGGTGTCAGAATATTTAGAAATTCATTCTTGAGTCATTCTATTATTGAATAAAGTTGTGGAGGACAATTATGAAGGTGTTGGCACCAACTTGCAGTTGTATGGTGTTCTCTGTAAGGCACTGTAATACTATTCTTCCCATAGGAATGATAATTGCTGAACTGAGGGTCTGTGTCTATATAGGGGTTATGGTTTCTTAAAAGTAAGAAACTGTGTCTTTATTGCCTTGTGCATAGGGCAGCATGGAGCCTAGAATTCAGCACTGGCAACAGGATACTTATCTACCTGATGACCCAAACAGACGTCACTAGTAGTAGTAATAATAATAATAATAATAATAATAATAATAATATAACTGGGGCAGGCAACCAGTGAGTTGACATGTTCTATGAGACTGCAAGTCTTAGCATACAGTTTACTTCCTTATACTACTTGTACTATGCTACCTTTTTAAATTTGATCATTAACATGATCGGTCTTGTCAGCTCACAAAGAAAAGTGGATTTCTCCTTTAATATAGCCATAGACAAACTAATCCAACAAAAAACAAGCACTTGGAGTAACAATCTGTGTGTCTATTCTGATAAATTGGTGAATTGTAGCAAAACATTTCTCATACAAGTCCATGTAAATGTTTAATCTCATAAAGAAATTTTTCATATCACAGCAAAACATTCTTCCATAAGAATTGTCTTCATAATTTCATCTTCATGTCTATGACCACCATTTGGGACTTTTACACGGGTCAATTATCGGACGAGCGTTCACAGAATGCTCGTTCACGATTATTGTATTGCCCTGTGTGAACAGGGCAACGATCAGACGATGAACGAGCAAACGCTTGTTCATCGGCTGACTGTATCGTTTTAAATGCTGAAAATATTATCCTTGTCGACAGCACATCCCCCTGTGTAAAAAGGGAGACATGCTGCCGACATGATAGAAATGTATAAGGACGAGCGAGCGGAGTAACGAGCACTCGTCCCCATACATAGCTCCATGTGAAAGGAGCGCCAATCAACAAGCTGTCTCCTTGATCAGCGCTCGTTTACACAGCCCACGTCGGGCCGTGTAAGACCACCCTTACTATTAGTTTTCCCTATTTTCTAAGTTTCCAGAAGGTTGCCTTTGGCAGAGCTTAGCTCTCACTATGAGCAGAGATAGGTATGCAGATAAAAAGGATCAATGAATGGCAGATAAGTATAAACCAGGTTGTGAGAGGGTTAATGTATATCTAGGAGAGGAAAAGGAGGAGGAGATCTGGAGACAGATAGCACACTTGTCATTGTGTTTGCTTTGCATGAGCTGTTGGTGTGACAAGAGATCAGGATAATGCTCGATATACTGTTATCTTGCTAAGATAAAGTCCGTGAAATTAATTAATTCTGCAAGATTCCTTAGATTATTTAAAAAGAAAAAAAGAAAATAATGACATAAAGGAGACAGAATAGAGGCTGTTACATACACAAACTGGTGTCACACGAAGAACATATGTCTTAAGGTAACGTGGTCCGTGTAAACTATCACGATCAACGAGACAGCTGGTTGATCAGCGCTCGATTGCGCCTTTCACAAGGAGCTAGTATGGGGACGAGTACTCGTTACTACGATTACTCGTCCCCATACATTTCTATCATGTCGGCAGAACGTCTCCCTGTTTACACAGGGAGATGTGCTGCTAACACAATAATATTTTCGGCTTTTAAATAGATACAATCTGTTGATGAACGAGCGTTTGCTCGTTTGTCGGCTGAACTTTGCCCTGTTTACAAAGAGCAATTATCAGGAACGAGCGTTCTGTGAAAAATGGAGCCATTCACTTTCATTGAACGCTGACACCTTTCCGTAGCACTACGGAAGGGTGTCCGTGCCATGGAAATCTTCCGGGAATTATGGAACATGTCCGTTCTTTTGCATTTTGCGGGCCGTGCTCCCATACTTTGTATGGGAGCACGGCCCGAAAATGCGGCTGTCAGTCGGCGGCCGGCCGTGCCCGCAATCGCTGGCCGTGATGGCGGGCACGGTCGTGTGCATGGGGCCTAAAAAGGGCCTTTATTTGTGACTGACAATTGACTTGAGATACAAGATAATACACATGAATATTATCATTACTTAAATAGCAAGCAGAAACCAGGACATTCTAGAGAAAGATAAGGAGTGATATCAAGGAAAGACATGGAGTACCAAAATGGAACTGTCCTGAGAAAGATAAACATGGAATCTCTAGACATATATAGTTGTCAATATAGCTTCATGTTAGGAGGTAAAATGAAATACACAAATAGTTGCTAATAAACATGTCATACTTTGATAAATGGTGATTTTATGTTATTCAATAGGTGTACTTGTGTGCACTCACTGCAGACAACGTTCTCATAAAGAGGTTATGCAGCAGCAGCTAATGTTCTGGCATATGATTTGCCTCTGTGTATACTTAAGATAATTATACCATAAGAAGATTTTCTGGAGGTAACCTTCATGATGTTATAAAGTGTACATGCAATTTGATCTACAAAGATCTAGGTCACTACTAAATTAAATGAAACATTTTCCACGTAAGTCTATGTTTATGTGAATGTATTTACTGAGCTATAATGTCATACGCTTTGTGTCTCATAAATTCTAAGGTCTTAGTGAAATATCTGGACAATCCAAGTAAACAAGAGATAACATCTGCAAGACCACTGCATGTGGTGAGCCCAGCATAGCTTTACATTGTGTCTGTATCTATAC
The DNA here is from genome assembly GCF_050947455.1 of Rhinoderma darwinii. Taxonomy (NCBI): domain Eukaryota; kingdom Metazoa; phylum Chordata; class Amphibia; order Anura; family Rhinodermatidae; genus Rhinoderma; species Rhinoderma darwinii. Next base: position 342,711,884 of record NC_134689.1, read on the forward strand.
AATGTGTGCATGGAGAGGAGGATGTGTATGGAAAATGCTAGCCAAGCTATATGTAGACATATAGAATGTGCATGCTAACTCATCATTCATGAACACATTTCTAGTAATTGTAGATCTGGACAATATGACTCCAAAACTATTGGCATACCATCTTACCTCCAAGCCATTCAGATGAGATGTTCTGCAGCAAAGTAAAAGGGATGCAAAAGAAAGTTACCAATAAGTCACTACAAGCCAGTGAACAGATAAAGATATTGGTAGCTGTCCTCATTGCCTTCTTCCTGATGATAATATATACCACAAGACTGTTTCCAAACAGCGCCAGGACAAAGATGATAATGTACAAGATCAGAAATACCACCTTGGCATTGAGGGGCAGCTCTGGAATGTAAACCAAAGGCTTAAGACCATAAGCTGCAATGAACTCCAGTCTGCTCATGTTGTGTTCCTTCAACAACTGATTCAAGGCTTCAGGAGTAATATTAAGTCTTCTGTCCATGGTGCTGAAGTTTCCTGAAAAAGCCAACTCTGAACAATGAGAGGAGCCCACCTGTTCAACAAAGCAGTCTCACATAGTGATTTCTGATCCCATGTGACCAAAGTACAGATACATAGCAGAAGACCCTTGAAAAGTTTAAATGGCATAGTAACAATGTATCTTCAGCCATCAGTTCTCTAACTCTCAGCACTCCAAGTGCTTCCTGAAGAAGGCACTTTCTTCAAAAACCTCTTCAACTGGTCTGACTTAGCTCACAATTTTCCATAGTAATGATTACATATCTTCTCTTTCTACAGGTCAACCTTATATATGTGCCTCCATCCGTCCTCCTCCTCAGGACTGTGAATTTGTCATTTCCCCTTCTTTTTCTCCTCTCTGCTGGTCCCTTGCAACAGCCCCTGAAATGAAGCCTTCTCTGGTCTGCGCTCCTAGTTGTCAGCAGGAGGACTGTCTGCTTACTGCATTGCTGCTCACAGTACAAGACACAATAGGATTCTATTTGCTGGCAGAGTAATTGCAAGTCAGTGATCAGAATCCTTGCTTTTTCACACCAGAGGTCTTGTGTAAACATAGCTCCATGTATGTGCGACTGAAGCAGCAGGAGACAGCTTAGCATGAAAGTGAAACGAGACATATGAAAAGACAATAGAAATGTGCTTGGACTTCATATTTTATGGCACAAAATACATATAATCCCTGAATACTAGTATCATTTCTCTATAAAAAGCACATACAGTAATGCGTTAGGATGAGAATAAATCTTTAACCTTTGTAGTTACTGAGAAGTAGCAAAAGTACTGAAGGGTTATCGTGGAATCCAGGCAAAAAGTGTACAACATTACTCGTGAGGTTAAATTCACTGTAATGAAAAGTCACCCTGCCTCCAAATACACTGAAGTGCTTCTTTAAAGAAGCACTCCACTTTTTTTATTTTATTTCCCCCTCCATTTATACATTGGTGTTTCAGTGGGGTGCTGTGTGCAGGAATACTTATCGATCCGTGCATCACGTAGTTTTCGGGTGCAGCGCCGCCCAGGTAATCACATTCTGACCTGTGCTTTTCAGTGAAACGGAACTCAGGCTATAAATGCATTCTTATGAAGCCTTGTTCTGGCTCCCATAGGAATGCATTGAGAGCCTGAGTTCCGGTTTTCTCAAAAGCACAGCGATTCCAGACAGGTCAGAGGGAAGATCACGTGGGCGGCGCTGGACCCAAAAACGACTAGATGCAGGGATCGTTAAGTATTTCTGAACACAGCACCCCACTGAAACACCAATGTATAATTGGAGTGGGAAATAAAAAAAAAACAAAAAAAGGAGTGATACTTTAAGCTTGTAAGCTCCCCCTGGTGTTGGCTATAGGCATCCTACATTTTATGTTTTTACTATTCCTGACATTTTTAAAAATAGAGCTCCCATAGCAAGTTAAATGTATTAATAAATAAATCACACCATAATATTAGCCCTAAAAAAACCTTTGTTAAAACGTGGCTAATCACACAAGTCATAAATATTGGGGATTCAATAGCTAGGACCCACCAATTTCAAGAATGAGGGAGCCTATTGCTCATTTTCAGTGGAGAGTAGGCTGCACATGTATTGTCACACTCCATATACATAAACTGTAAATACCAGAACACTGTTAATTGATGAGTAACCCTGCATGCTGGGCCTCCACTCAAATGGCAATGGCAAATTGAATCTGCCCACCTGGCTGGAGGCAATGTGTTTTCATTCTCCCGACACTCCGGTAAAATTACTGTGGGAGTAAGTGACAGCAAGGCATGATCTCGCGAGATCACGCTGTGCTGTGAGTACAGCTAAACATGAATGAAGAGAAGTGTATGACGCTGATTGGTCAGCATCATACACTTCTCTTTACAACTCCCACTTGGGGAAAAGTAAAAACACGCCCATTTGAGCATTAAGAACAAATTTGCATAACACTTAAAATTCTCATAACTTTGTTAAAAATAAGTTATAAACTGGTGACAGAGTCTTTTTCACTAGTGAGATCATGAGATATCTGCAAGATGTCACTGTCTTCTCTCATCACAGAGACAGCCAAGGCGGGAACAGCAAGCAGTCTAGCCGAACAGGACACATTGGGCAGCCGCAGCAGCCGTGCACCAGTACAGGCAGGGACAGGACCAGGAAGACCACTTTCTAGCAGGGTAATCCCCTAGGCAAGAATTATTATTTGTTTTAATCTTTTTTATATGGCACGTTGTCTCATCAGGTCAGTGCAATGCCACATAACCCCTAGGCAACAGCCATTTTTTTTTATATGGTCACAGTTTGTGATAAATTCAGAGCATCAACCTGTGGACAATAGAAAATTCACTCCTCAAACCTAGAGAACAAAACACCTGGCTCCATTCCCACTAACCCCTACCTTGACCAATAAAAAAGCAAAATGTGTAAAAGAAAAGTTAATAAATGTGGCGCACAGCATGTACGGCATAATTTTGATTAAATTTGAATAGTAAATCCGCCCCACTATCTTTATTATCACACAAGAAAAAGGCCCACTTTGCGAACACTGGGTGGATTTCTAAGGGTAAACATTACTGAGAGAGACACAAACAAATATGGAGGATGACACCTCATCCTATGGACAGAACAACGCGGATAGTTTTGCATTCCAATAATGGACTTTTACAAGATGAGTTGGGGAAGAAGGTCCAATTCACCCTTAGAAAACACTGGGTTGACTTCTAAGGGCAACATTATGGAGAGAGCCACCGACAAACATGTAGGATGACACTGCGTCCTGTGAACAGAACAACAAGGTTTGTATTGCAATCCAATAGGGGACTTTTACAAGACGTATATTATGGGCCAGAACATATGGTTTATCTTAGAGAAAGAAGACAATCGCAGACCAAATAAAGTCAACTAAGTCAACCTTAATGAACACAGCTGCAAACACAGCGATATACAGTGCGTTATGGTTCTGTCTTTTTAACAGGCACAAGATACGTAATAATTAGAGCACTCAAATGAGGGATTAAAACGACACGTTGAAAAACATCAGAACAGAACTGAATCAACCCAAATGGAACAGAAACAATACTCTTAGGCTGTGTTCACATCAGCATTGGTTTTCCGTTCATGGACCCTGTTGCAGCTTTCCGTTGGAGGAACCCATGAACGGAAAGGCAAGTGGCAACCACAGCTTCCGTTTGCATTACCATTGATTTCAATGGTAATGCTTCCATTGCAAATGGTTTCCGTATGTTTCCGTTCCGTAAGGTTTTCTGCTTTTAAATCGAAACAATAGTGTAGTCGACTAGGCTATTGTTTCTGTTAAAAAAAACGGAAACCTTACGGAAAGGAAACAAACGGAAACAATTTGCAACGGAAGCATTACCATTGAAATCAATGGTAATGCAAACGAAAGCTATGGTTTTCGTTTGCCTTTCATTGGTTCCTCCGACGGAAAGTAGCAATGGATCCCATGAACGAAAAAGTAACGCTTATGTGAACAGGCCCTTCGTCAGTTCTCTATTGCCTTCACAGAGACCACACTCAAATAGTGTCACCTTGCACAATCCCATAACTCTCTCGCAGTTTCCTGCCACTCGTCAGGTATCTTTCTCTCTCCGAGCCCCTGTACTTAGGGCGTTGTCTCTCCATCCTACATTTCAAGGGTTTGACCCTACAAGGGATCAGTCTTTAGGTCACGGTTCCCTGAATTATCAAGGTTCCACCTTATGTTGATATTCAATGTCCCTTTGTCACCGCTCCCTGACTCTCAAGGGTTGACTTTAAAGAGGCTCTGTCACCAGATTTTCAAACCCCTATCTCGTATTGCAGCAGATCGGCGCTGCAATGTAAATTACAGTAACGTGTTTTTTTTTTTCAAAAAAGAGCATTTTTGGCAAAGTTATAAGCATTTTTATATTTATGCAAATGAGCCTTTCTTAAGTACAACTGGGCGTGTTTAAAGTTAGGTCCAAGTGGGCGTGTATTGTGTGTGTACATCTGGGCGTTTTTACTTGTTTTACTAGCTGGGCATTGTGAATAGAAGTGTATGATGCTGACGAATCAGCATCATCCACTTCTCTTCGTTACCACCCAGCTTCTGGCAGTGCACAGACACACAGCGTGTTCTCGAGAGATCACGCTGTGATGTCACTTCCTGCCACAGGTCCTGCATCATGTCGGACGAGCGAGGACACATCAGCACCAGGCGACAGAGGCTACAGTTGATTCTGCAGCAGCATCGGCGTTTGCAGGTAAGTCGATGTAGCCTCTGTCGCCTGGTGCCGATGTGTCCTCGCTCGTCCGACACGATGCAGGACCTGGGGCAGGAAGTGACGTCACAGCGTGATCTCTCGAGAACACGCTGTGTGTCTGTGCACTGCCAGAAGCTGGGTGTTAACGAAGAGAAGTGGATGATGCTGATTCGTCAGCATCATACACTTCTATTTACAAGCCCAGCTAGTAAAACAAGTAAAAACGCCCAGATGTACACACACACAATACACGCCCACTTGGACTTAACTTTAAACACGCCCAGTTGTACTTAATAAAGGCTCATTTGCATAAATATAAAAATGCTCATAACTTGGCCAAAAATGCTCGTTTTTGAAAAAAAACAAAACGTTACTGTAATCTCCATTGCAGCGCCGATCTGCTGCAATACGAGATAGGGGTTTGAAAATCTGGTGACAGAGCCTCATTAAGGGCACAGTCTCCCAGACGTTCCTCTCTCAATCACGACTTACAGGCACATCCGCCACAAGACCACACTTCAGGTCTCTTCCACACACACACTCCGACACCTAGGCAGCCGTTTATTTAGACCTTATCAGTCACAAGGGCTCTAACTGTCTACACTGCACATGGCAATCCGATCCAGGACGTTGCCTTATCTCAGAGCTAATGGAATAACCAGAACTCTGCTACAGCCTCCACCGGCCTAAAGGTATTTTATGTGCCATTCTACAACACCCAACTACAGCCTTCCCCTGGGTTTAAGTCCACCACTCTCACCCACACTGGTTCACCACAGGGAAAAAGTTCTAAATCATTCTTAGTGAACTCTTGGGTGAATTCTAAAGGAAACATTATGAAGAAATATACAGACAAACATGGAGGACAACACTTCATCCTGTCGACAGAACAACGAGGTTCAGAAGAAGCGCTACTCTTAGCGTGAAACAGGCTGTAATCTGCAATCTGCTATGTCTTCCCTTGTATGCTTTTATTTTTGCTAAATGCCACAATAAAATAAAGAATATGAGCCAAACGGGTGAGTGCCGTAATTTCATCCTCCTCATTGCATGTCATTCATAGACTGTTAAACCTCGCTTTGCTGAGCACCGGCCTAAGTTTTTGGCCAAGAAATTCCTGTCCTTGCTCTACGTACCTGCTCGCTACTACAGAGATTGACGAGTGGTGCCAACTTCTTTCTACTGTGCCCGGTTTACGAGGTTAGTGTTGCACTCCAATAGTAGACTTTTACAAAATGAGTAGGGGCAGAACGTCCAACTCACCCTCAGTGTACTCCGAGTTACCTTCTAAAGGGATATAAAGCTTATAAAATAAAACCTTTTAGCAATAACAAGATTCATTTTCAAAAATAATAAGACAATAGATGTAATAAAACTATATATTAAAACTTTGAAAACCAATTCTAAATTATTTTAAGTCAACTTTACAGGATAAAAAATTCAGGTTTTTTTTCCACTTAGTAATAATGATAATTTTCCATAAATTTTTTTTTTGTCAGGACATAAATCGTGAGCACTGCCTGGCAACAGTTTCAGATTTGCTAGGTCTTTCAAGATTGACAATGTTAGGTAGCAGGTTTGAAACATCCAGGTACTGTATGTATTATTTTGTTTGATGATAATTTCAAACATTCAATAAAAATGACCTCCACATGTTTGATGCTCATCTTTTCATACAAATGTTTGATTATTCATTGTTTCTTTCCTTTTTGATGCAATGGGTTTGGTTCTTTTGGTTTCCACTTGTTGGCCATTTTTGTTTGCTTCCTTGACAAGAGCACCTAAGATTAAAAGAAAGCAATAAAAACTGCAGAGCATGAGGTTGGAAGGTATAAAATTATTTTGAATATAATGGGGCAATGACAAGTTCTCCTTAAAGGAATTATTTCTTGCCTTGTAATATTTGCAAGTGATATGATGTCAGCAAAGAAGATTATGGAGAGTATTATGGCCATGATAATCCTAAATAAATATAAAACCATGACCACGATAGTATAGCATTACTATACTGTACCACCATCTACATTCTTTGTCTACAAATCCAATGGAAACACATCAATAAATATGGAATGACAATTGAAGAAATTGTGTCAGTTGGGAATCTGCCCCCAAGCATCCCTTGCTGTACATATAAACTGAAATTTCTATTAGAAGCAGAACTGTAGCGATAGAAAATAATAACATAATAGCTTGCAATCTCAAAAAGTACAATAATAACCCTCATTATATAATAATCTTTGAAGAACCTAACTGGATACTTACAAGCTGCGAACAATATGCTGACTCAGACAGGATTATAGGGAAGCTCACAGAAATGTCATATTTCTTCAGGATGGTATGAGTTCTAAATGGAGACCTTTATTGTGAAAAGTCTACAGTCTGTAGAAATTATATACTTTATAGAAGAAGATTATCTCTTTGTTAATGGCTAGAATATATTTGCAGTTCACAACGAATAAAAAGTTATGTAAGTGGATGGATCATTAAAGTAGTAATTCAGGAGGTAATTAATATCAATTACAAATGCAGAATTGCTTAAGGGGTTGTCCAGGCACCGGGCGGTTTTTCATACTGATGACCTATCTACAGCACAGATCAGCTGTTACGGCTGACTCCGGGCATCGGATTTTATGCTGTGTTCAGTGCTGGAAGCAAATAGCTCCGTACACTGTATAACGGCCAAGCTGCAGTACTGCAACTCTGCTCCTATTCACTTGAATAGTGCAGTACTGCAGCATGGCCACTGTACTGTGACCGGAGCCATCTGATCCCTGCACAAACATCCAGTGCCCGGAAACAGCCGGAGCACCTGGTCGGTGTGGGGTCCAGGTGTCGGCCCCCACCGATCATATAATGATGACCTATCACTGTCACGTTCTCCTGTACATCCTCCTATGTAGTGTACATGATCCTGTGTACAAGGTGCATCAATAAAGGTATCTACATTGGAGAAACCATACAAAAACTACAAACCATCACGGTCATACAATAAAACAGGAGGTGGATACACCCGTGGGAAAACACTTCTCTGGACCTGATCACAGTTTGGCAGATTTAAAAGTCCTAATACTAAAGAGTCATTTTAAAAACAACAGAGAGAAAAACATTTGGGAATTTAAGATGATGATAAAATTCCAGTCATTGACACAAGGCCTCAATGTAACACCTGGATTTATGAGCCACTACATGGACACACGTCACATCCCCCATCAGACTGACTCCAGATGCCTTAACTCCTAAGTCATCACCCCTATAACCTCCGTTTTATTGCCCCTGCTTATCTTAACCCGTTAGTGACCGGCCCATTGTGTTTCTACGTCGGTCACTAACGGGCCTTATTCCGATGCCATAGACTTTTTACGTCGCGGCATCGGAATAAGTAAACAGAGCAGGGAGCTGTCAAATCTCCCTGCTCTCAGCTGCTAGAAGCAGCTGAGGGCTGGGAGCGTCCCTGCTCTGCCGTGTGAGATCGATATTAGTATCGATCTCACCCGTTTAACCCCTCAGATGCGGTGCTCAATAGCGAGCACCGCATCTGAGTGGTTTTGGAGAGAGGGAGGGAGCTCCCTCTCTCTCCCACCGACACCCGGCGATACCATCGCCGAGTGTCTGTGTCTCTAATGGCAGCCGGGGGTCTAATAAAGGCCCCCAGGTCTGCCTGGAGTGAATGCCTGCTAGATCATGCCGCAGGCATGACCTAGCAGATGCCTGTCCGTGTTAAACGGACAGGCAGTAATACACTGCAATTCAAAGTATTGCAGTGTATTATAAATGCGATCGCAGAATCGCATATTATAGTCCCCTAATGGGACTAGTAAAAAAGTGAAAAAAAAGTTTAATAAAGTTAATTTTAAAAAAAATGTGAAAAAAATGAAAAACCCAGCTTTTCCCGTTACAAAATGCTTTACTATTAAAAAAACAAAATAAAGTTAAAAAGTTACACATATTTGGTATCGCCGCGTCCGTAACGACCCCGACTATAAATCTATTACATTATTTAACCCGCACGGTGAACGCCGTAAAAAAATTAATAAAAAACTATGGAAAAATTGCTGTTTTCTGTGAATACTGACTTTAAAAAAATGTGATAAAAAGTGATCAAAAAGTCGCATCTACTCTAAAATGGTACCAATAAAAACTACAAGTCGTCCCGCAAAAAAAAAGCCCTCATACAACCGCATCGGCGAAAAAATAAAAACGTTACGGCTCTTCAAATATGGAGACACAAAAACAAATAATTTTGAAAAAAAAGCGTTTTTACTGTGTAAAAGTAGTAAAACATACAAAAACGATACAAATTTGGTATCGTTGCAATTGTAACAACCCGCTGAATAAAGTTATTGTGTTATTTATACCACACGGTAAACGACGTAGATTTAGGATGCAAAAAAGAGTGGCAAAATTTCAGATTTTTTTCTATTCCCCCCCAAAAAAAAGTTAATAAAAGTTAATCAATAAATAATATGTACCTAAAAATGGTGCTATTAAAAAATACAACTTGTCCCGCAAAAAACAAGACCTTATACAGCTATGTCGACGCAAAAATAAAAAGGTTATAGCTCTTGGAATGCGACGATTGAAAAACGTAAAAAATAGCTTGGTCATTAAGGTCCAAAATAGGCTGGTCATTAAGGGGTTAATGATGTATCACCTCATGTACTAATTGTCTTTGTGTAACATCTAAATCTTGTGCTTTTTTCTAAATTGTTCATTTGCAAATTGCCTGAAGAAGGGGCCTCTGCGCTCTGAAAGCCGCATATAGAACTTTTATGGTTAGCCAATAAAGGTATCATACCTTCTATACTTTTGTCTTTTTTGACACAAAGGTATTTAACATTGTTTATTAAGGAATGTATTGAAAACGTGTTTTATTGGTCCTACCACTATTCCATTTTCTGAATTACACTTTCTAGTAATTTTAGCTGTGCCTATTGCAATGTTCATTCTGAGCTTCCTTTTTCAAGAATAGATTGATAGCACTACTGTGAAGACTACCTCTACTTTGCATCACATTTCCTTTTAAAAAAAATGTCTCCTCTCCCTTGTGTTGAGATCCAGTCCTCCTTTTGATTAGAACAGACATTCGGGAGAATGTCTCTCCTGAATGTGATATGAAAGCGGTCTTACACAAGCAGAGCAAAAGAAGAGCAGGAGAAGGGAACAGATTATAACATACACCAACTTATTTTTAAGAAATGCCGTTATGGAGAAATTGTGAGGGGCTCTGCAGGATTTTCAAACATATGACTTGTAAAGTGTGGGGGATAAATTTCCCAGTTACCGGGAAATGTTGCTTTGCATGCTTTATTGTATTTTGGGCCCTATGTAGCATTGTCAGCAGTATGATTGTGCACTGTACCTTTAAGATGTGTTGTTGCCTATTGTTATCTGCTGGTTTTGTGTCTTTTCCCCACTAGGTGGCGTCTAGTCAGTGGTCAGTCGGGCCGCTGTGATGACCACATTAGAGGAGGTGGCCAGTCTGCCCACTGTATATATTGCACTGTGTATAGTGTTGTGCTGACGTTATGTTGACTTAGCTCTGTACCTTTGCAGGTCTGTCAAGAGATGGTTGGCTTGCTGGCTCTAAGGCTACATTCACACGACAGTGAAAAAAAAACGGCCATTAAAAACTAATCAACTGTCAGTTTTCCATGGCCGTCTTGCATCAGTGTGTCTCCAAATTTTCATCCATTTCCAGTCCGTCTGTCCATTTTTAATGCCCGTTTGTCATCTTTTTGTCATAGCCATTAAAAAAAAAAGGATGGATTTCATTTGTCAGGGTTTTTTTTCCCCCCAAACCCCTTGAAAACACCACAGTGCCCATGTATATAGTGCTGCAATGTCCCTGAAGATAGTGCCACAGTGCCCACTGTAGATAATGCCCACATAGGGCCAGTTCCCACATAGTACCACAGTGCTCACTGTAGATAGTGCCCACTGTAGATAGTGCCAGTGAAGTGCCATAATTCCCACATATAAAGTGCAAGTATCCACATAGTACCACAGTGCCCACTATAGATACTGCCAAAGTCCTCACATAGTACCACAGTGCCCACATATAAAGTGACATAGTGCCCACACATTTGGCTTCCCAGTGCCCACATAGTACCACAGTGCCCATTGTAGATAGTGCCACAGTGTCCACATATAAAGTGACATAGTGCCCACAAACAAATTGCCAGAGTCTACATAGTGCCAAAGTGCCCATGTAGATAGTGCCTGTATCCACTGTAGATAGTTCCACACCTCCCATTAAGTGCCACAGTGCCCATGTAGATAGTACCAACCTCTGTAGATAGCACCCCTCTTGTAGATAGCACCGCCCCCTGTAGATATCGCCATTGTAACTTCCTGTGGGAGTGAACTCCCTCTGGCCGGGGATTCCGCTCATAGACGAAGAATCTGACGTCTGTCCATATATGGACAGTACCGTCATAGGCTGTCTCTAAGAGCAGAAATCCCCTTTGACATCACTGTCCATATATCGGCGGCTTCTCCAGGAGCAGAATCCCCGGCCAGAGCAAGGTCTGGCAGCCGGGGATTATACTCCTACAGGGAGCTACAGTGGTGCTCTTTTCCATGGGTGTAGGTGGGGTTGCTATCTACAGACAGTGGGTGCTAGCTATTGGGGGGGGGGGGGTTGGTGCTATCTACAGGGGGTGCTACCTACATGGGGGGTGTCAGAGGGAGCCCCTGAAGCCACTGCCTATATATAGATAGTGATGTCAAGGGCTTTTCCAAGACAGGAGTTCCTGGCCAGAGATCTTGCATTTCTCTTTTTCTGGGGACTCCATAGTTAAAAGCCCTGACTTCACTGTCCATATATGGACAATGCTGTCAGGGGCTTCCCTGGGCTCAGCGCTCAAGGTAGCGACTTCAATGGGAGCCATCTGGCAGTGAAAACGGTCAAAAATAGCATATGTCCTATTTTTTACGGCTGTTAATCACAGGCCATTAAAAAAACGGCAGTGTGAATACACATATAGGATTTCAGTGCTCTGAAAATGGCGGTGCTACCGCCGTTATAGAAACGGCCGTCGCACGGCCGTTTTTCACTGTCGTGTGTATGTAGCCTAAGTGTAGGCACCGAGATGCACGGCCCAGGCTCCATTTTGGCAATGGAGCTTAGCACTGGGGCAGAGCTTAGTGTATAAAACAGCAGACAGCCCACCGAACAGTGTTCAGAGTGCGTGCTAAGGCTCAGGAAGTAACAAGTCTGTGCAGGAGGGAGTGAGGAGCTGTGACAAGCTGCAGTGCTGGTCGAGATAGAAGCAGTGACATGCTGCTGATGGTGACAAGCTGATAAAAGAAACTGGAATGTGTAATTGCGAGGAGGAAGGTGCTGATGGAAGCTGCATTGGAGGCACAGTTATCCAGAGGGACTAGTCCGAGTTCTAGTACTGAGAAGCCTAGAGGAGACTGGGGAGAACCAGGCTAGACTGCATCCATCAATGGGCCTCTAGTGGCAGCAGGTCCTAAAGAGCGAGCAGTGGGTGGGGTGGCAGCCCAAACTGTACGGAGAGCTAGCTATGCGCTTAGAGTGGGAACATAAAGGAAATGTTATAGCCAGTCAGAAAGATGTGTACCCGCAGTGGCCAGCATAGGGCAAGACTAAGGGAAGAAACAGTCCCAAGATAGGCCAATGGAGGCCTGTGAATCAGCAACCAGCAACTATCATCTCAAGGGGCACTAGGCCCTCAGTCGCCATGTTGTGTCCTACTAGGCCTGAATTGCCAGATCAACCCCTGTACCAGGGAGAGACACCCTTGGACCTATCTGTCCAAAGCATACAGAAAGCTAGTCATTATCTGCCTGCCTGAACCATTGCACATAAGACTGTGCCTCTTAGTGGCTACTGAGAAGAATTGTTGTAATTGTTTGCTGTGGCCGTGTGCGTGTGACGTTTATCACTGGTGTAAAATTAAAGACATGTCTTTCCATCACTCCTGTCTTCGTACCATCTATTCCGAGACACCACCTGCACTGGGGCCCTATACCATCCTGGCCCCCGCAGACCTTACAGACTGACCTCTTAATATTTATACCATGTCCCAAAATGCCCCCAATCGCCCTTGAGTCGTGAGTGGTGACCATGAACAGTTGTGTTATTGTGCTTGACACAAAACCTAAAATACAAAACGTAACCAACTCTTCAGACTTTACTAGCACACCAGCACCTCAGACTTTACCAGCAACCCTGACTCTAGCCCCCAGACCCCAGCGCCCTGACTATTCAGCAGATAAAAGACCTCAGACAGTCTCCCCAGGTACTAACCGCTGCTTAGGAGTACTAACTGTCAGGCTCCTGTGGCTTCCTGCCTACAGACTCCTCCAGGGCAGGGTGGAGTCTGGAAAATAGCCTACTCATATGGCAGCCCAGGAGGTCTCCCCTCTTCCCTGGAGTATCCCTGATCTTCTGTGAGAGTAAGCAACACAGCTCGTATGACATTAAAAGTCAGTGGAAAGCTTGATGACAGCTGCAATGGCATTACCAAGATAACCTTGAAACGGCTGTATAGAATAATAAGAGACTTCACAAAAGAGTTGAACTGAAGACTTAATTTGTTGGATCATTTTTTTGTATTTTACATTGAAACACTCTAACTCTAATTTAACCGCCTCATCCCAATTACATTATGATAACTCTGACAGTCTAAAAAAAGATCTACCAGTTTTTACATACGCTATCCTGACTCAAACAATATAAAAAGTCAATGAAAGTGTCAGCCTTGCAGAGGAGAAATGTGGCAAATCTGGAGCAACTCACATAATATTCCAAGCCCATTAATGCTTTATAAGCCATTTTTTTTTTTCCCGACATTGACTTCTTGATGAAATGTAATAATGTGTCAGCTCTGATCAGCAGAATTGCAGAGGTGTCAGGCTGCCAAGTTTCATCATCTTAACTTTTTTTTTACTAGGTTAACTACTTGACTTTAGATGATGCTACTGTCTGGACTATTTCAGGTACTCCAGTATTAGGACTTTGCATAGACTGTGTATACTGTTGTTTGGGCAGCTGCTACTCCGCTACGGCGATGCGGCCCAGTGAGTCCACATACCCACGGATGGTAACACTATCTGTCCATCTGTCTGTCTGTCTGTCTGTCCGTCCGTCCGTCCGTTCATCTATCTATCTATCTATTTATCCATCCATCCATCCCCCCACCCATCCACCCATCCATCCATCCATCCATTTTTTATTTCTTATAAGTGTGTGTCTGTTTTCCCTCACATGCTATCTATCTATCTATCTATCTATCTATCTATCTATCTATCTATCTATCTATCTATCTATCTATCTATCTATCTATCTATCTATCTATCTATCTATCTATCTATCTATCTATCTATCTATCTATCTATCTATCTATCTATCTATCTATCTATCTATCTTGTTTTTATTTCTTATAAGTGTGTGTCTGTTTTCCCTCACATGCCGGCCAGGCAACCTTTCTCTCTATCCACTATTGTTTTTACGGACAAGCTGATTTAGCATTCCCCACTAAGGCTTCGCTCATGGGTTCCGCCCGAGCTTTCCGTCAGGGGAGTTACAATGACAATGGTGTGTGTTAGGCTTCGTTCACATCTGCAGCGGGACTCCGTTCATGGGTTCTGTCAGAGCTTTCCATCATGGGAACCCATGAACGGAATCCAAACTGAAACAAACAGAAACCATAGGTTTCCGTTTGCATCACCATTGATTTCAACCGTGACGGATCTGGTGCAAATGGTTTCCATTTGTCATCATTGTGTACGGGTTCCGTCATTTTCTCGGAATGAATAGCGCTGTCGACTAACCTATGGTTTCTGTTTGTTTCAGTTTGGTTTCCGTTCATGGGTTCCCCTGATGGAAAGCCATGAACGGAGTCCCGACGCAGATGTGAACGAAGCCTAAGGGTATGTTCAGACCTAATTCGGGCATTTTACGCCTCGAATTACGCCTGAAAAAACGCCCCTGATACGCCTACAAACATTTGCCCATTGCTTTCAATGGGTTTTACGGTGTTCTGTTCCCACGAGCCTTAAAGGGGTTGTCCGGGAATATATTTTATTTTAATTTTAACTTAATTAGTCATATTTAACAACATTTCTAATATAGTGTCTACTTACCCCTGCCAGCGTTCTCCTGTTCTGATCTGCCATCATGTGACCGCACCCAGGGTAAATTTTTTATTTCCTGTGAGGTACCGTGTCTTTGCTCAGCCAGCACTTCCGGCTGCATTTCCAGCCAGTGGGCCGGGCGGATGTTTCATGAGCTCTTCAGAGCTCCGCCTTCTCTGGTCCCGCCGCCTGTAGATGTAGTTAATGACGCGCCGTGTCTTTACCCAGCAGGAAGTGCTGGCTGAGCAAAGACAGGGAGCATCATCAATCTTAGTACATGCCTCCTCCTCCTCCTGTCTCGTTGTATACGCCTCCTCCTCCTCCTTCTTCACTCTTGGAGCATCCACACTGAAGTGCATGTGAGAAGGAGGAGGAGCGGACAGAGAAGTCATGGACTGTTCCTAAAGCGGAATCCCCGGCCACAGCAGCCGACGATGTGGCCAGGGATTCCGCTCCAGGAGAAGTACCTGCCTTCACTGTCCATATATGGACAGAGTGATGTCATGGACTTCTGAAGCGGAATCCCCACCGCTGTGGCCGGGGATTCCGCTCTAGGAGAAGTCCCTGCCTTCACTGTCCATACATGGACACAGTGACGTCAGGGTCTTCTGAAGCGGAATCCCCACCACTGTGGCCAGGGATTCCGATCCATGAGAATTCCCTCACTTCACTGTCCATATATGGACAGTGAAGTGAGGGACTTCTCCCGGAGCCATCCCCTACAGGAAGGGGGGTGACTATGTACAAGGGGGCTGTGTGGCATTACCTACAGGGGGGGCTGTGTGGCATTACCTACAGGGGGGCCGTGTGGCATTACCTACAGGGTGGGCCGTGTGGCATTACCTACAGTGGGGACGTGTGGCATTACCTACAGGGGGGCCGTGCGGCAATACCTACAGGGGGCCAAGCGCAGGGGCGTAGCTAGGGGGGGTCAGGCGGGGCATGTGCCCCGGGCGCAACTTAGAGGGGGGCGCCAACACCACCTCCTCCTGCACTATAATTGTACCTGTGTCTATAGGACACAGGTACAATTAGAAGCAATGAATGACAGGGCACGTTCCGTGCTCGGCTATTCAGCGCTTTTGCACCAGTGAAGCGACTGGTACCTTTTGTACCAGTGAAGCTTCCGTCGATGAAAGGCGCTGATTGACAGGGAAAGTTATTCTGCCCAGCCAATCAGCGCCTTTCATAGACGCTGCGTTCAACCCCCAGGAGACCTGCGCAGAAGAGAGCAGGTCTCTATTGCTGCCGGCCGGCGTGGGTACGGGATTAAGGTGACTTTGAATAGTTGCTTTTTTTTTTTAATTGTAATAAAAGTGTGTGGCATTATCTACAAGGGGGACTTTATCTACGGGGGGGACGACTTTATCTACCGGGGGACTTTATCTACGGGGGGACTTTATCTACGGAGGGGGGACTTTGTCTACACGGGGGGGGGCTTTATCTACGGGGGTGGACTTTATCTATGGAGGGGGGACATTGTCTACACGGGGGGGCCTTTATCTATGGGGGGACTTTATCTATGGGGGGGACTTTGTCTACCCGGGGGGGGGGCTTTATCTACAAGGGGGACTTTATCTACGGGGGGACTTTATCTACGGGGGGGCTTTATCTACATGCGGGGGGCTTTCTCTATGGGGGTGTCTATCTACAGGGGGGGCTATATACTGGGGTGGGCTATCTATGGAGCACCATATACAGGGGTGGGCAATAGCTACAGGGGGGCTATATAGTATATAGCCCCCCTGTAGATATAGCCCACCCCTGCATATAGTGCTCCATAGATCGCCCAGCCCTGTATATAGTCCTCCTGTAGATATAGCCCACCCCTGTATATAGTGCCCCTGTAGATATAGTACCCCTGTAGATTTAGCCCACCCCTGTATATAGTCCCCCTGTAGATATAGCCCACCCCTGTATATAGTATCCCACAAATAGCTCCCCCTATAGTGCTCCACAGAAAGCCCACCCCTGTATATAGCCCCCTGTACATATAGTCCACCCCTGTATACAGTGCTCCACAGATAGCCCACCCCTGTATATAGTATACACAGGGGTGGGCTATCTGTGGAGCACTATATACAGGGGTGGACTATCTAGTGGAGCACTATATACAGGGGTGGACTATATGTACAGGGGGGCTATATACAGGGGTGGACTATATGTGGAGCACTATATACAGGGGTGGACTATATGTGAAGCACTATATACAGGGGTGGGCTATATCTACAGGGGGGCTACATACAGGGGTGGGCTATCTGTGGAGCACTATATACAGGGTTGGGCTATATCTACAGGGGGGCTATATACAGGGGTGGGCTATACGTGGAGCACTATATACAGGGCTGGGCTATATCTACAGGGGGCTATATACAGGGATGGGCTATCTGTAGAGCACTATAGGGGGAGTAATTTGTGGGACACTATATACAGGGGTGGGCTATATGGGGGCACTATCTACAGGGGGCTCTATGGCAGACACTATCTACAGTGGGCACAGTGTGTGTGTGTGTGTGTGTGTGTGTGTGAGTGTGTGTGGGGGGGGGGACACGGTGTATGGTGCTATTATAATTAGAGGTGCAGTGTATGTCACTATTATATTTAGGGGCGTAGTGTGTGGTATAATGAGAATTTTATCTTTATTTATAGGTGCAGAAATATTGGAAAAGTGAGAAGCTGAAGACATGTGAGCGGCAAACTGCAGAAATGGGCTGTGACCGGGAGAAGTCATCATAGAGGTCTGGACCGGATGGAGAAAAAGAACTAGAATCTGAGATGTCACTGGTGAGTCACTTGATGTAAATGTTTATTCTGCCTCTAATCAGTAATGTAGTCACTGTATGATCTGCAGCGAGATGATGGGTGGTATGATTATGATAGGATTTATTTTTTGTGAAACAGCAACTCCCAGCATATCCTTATCATTGTTCGGGCCATGCTGGGAGCTGTAATTTTGCGCCGTACAAACCTTTACAGCAGGGGTTGCACTAAATTGAGCTGTATTTGTGCTGGTGCTGTATATATGTACTGAGCTTTGTTCTGGGGCTGTATTTATGTACTGAGCTTGGTTCTGGTGTTGTGTATAGAACCACATTGCTTGTAAAATGTACAAATGTTTTTATGCTAGCGTTACATAAAAAGAAATGTGGAAAAGAAATGACACATCATTGATTGGTAGAGAAAACAAACACGGTGAGGGGGAAGAAGATTTCGGGAAAGAGGTTGGGGGGGGGGCGCAAAACTGAATCTTTGCCCCGGGTGCTGGAGAACCTAGCTACGCCTCTGGCCATGCGGCATTGCTTACAGGGTGGCTGTGTGGCATTACCTACAGGGGGGGCCGTGTGGCATTACCTACAGGGGGGGCTGTGTGGCATTACCTACAGGGGGCCGTGTGGCATTACCTACAGGGGGGTTGTGTGGCATTACCTACACGGGGCCATGTGGCATTACCTACAGGGGGGCTGTGTGGCATTGATTACAGGGGGGCTGTGTGGCATTGCTTACAGGGGGGCTGTGTGGCACTACCTACAGGGGTGCTGTGTGGAACTACTTCCAGGGGGGCTGTGTGGCACTACCTACAGGGGGCTGTGTGGCATTACCTACAGGGGGGCTGTGTGGCATTGATTACAGGGGGGCTGTGTGGCATTGCTTACAGGGGGGCTGTGTGGCACTACCTACAGGGGTGCTGTGTGGAACTACTTCCAGAGGGGCTGTGTGGCACTACCTACAGGGGGCTGTGTGGCATTACCTACAGGGGGTTGTGGCAGTATCTATAGAAAGTAGTGTGTGGCATTATCTACAGAGGGCAGTGTGTGGCAGTATCTACAGTATCGACACTCGGACTCTGTCGTGTGAATAGAGCCTAAAGTTAGTGGATGACGCACCATGGCTCTACACTGTCGGAAGTGCTGTCTTAGCAAAGACATGGAGCGTCATCAATCATAGAGTTCTCCCCCTCCTCCTATATCGTCGTCCACACCTCCTCCTCCTTCATTCTAGGATTTTCTGCGCTGCCTAGCCGCCTTGTCTCTCCTCTAACACACCCCCTCCTATGCCTATGTGTGTGTATGTATGTACTGTATGCGTATACACACACACACACACACACACACACACACACACACACACATTTACACATATAAATAACAGGATGTGCTTATATTGCTTGATCTGTGTGAGTGTGTCAGTGTGTGTGTGTGTGTGTGTGTGTGTGTGTGTGTGTGTGTGTGTGTGTGTAAATTATGTAAAATTATGTAAAAAAATTATGTAATACACGGCCATCACCGGAATGTGTCCCGAGTGACGGCCATGTAATGCGTCGCTCGCGCGCTGTCTCTCCTCCTCCTCCTCACAGTGCAGAGTGCATGTGAGGAGGAGGAGGAGGAGGAGGAGGGTCTTTTTTTGCTCCCTGTAGGAGTCGGAATCCCCAATCCCCGGCCGGGGATTGGGGATTCCGCTACAGGAGAAGTGCGTGACTACACTGTCCATATATGGACACAGCGAAGTCACTCACTTCTGCAGCGGAATCCCCGACTCTATAGCCGGGGATTCCGCTACAGGAGAAGTGCGTGACTACACTGTCCATATATGGACACAGCAATGTCACTTACTTCTGCAGCGGAATCCCCGACTCTATGGCCGGGGATTCCGCTACAGGAGAAGTGAGTGACTACACTGTCCATATTTGGACACAGCGATGTCACTCACTTCTGCAGCGGATTCCCTGACTCTATGGCCGGGGATTCCGCTACAGGAAAAGTGCGTGACTACACTGTCCATATATGGACACAGCGAATTCACTGACTTCTGCAGCGGAATCCCGCTATATGGACATTGAAATCAGTGACTTCTCCTGGAATGTGGGGGGGGGGGAGATGGGTGCAACCTACAGGGTCTGTGTGGCATCACCTACAGGGGACTTGGTGGCATCACCTACAGGGGACTTGGTGGCATGACCTACAGGGGACTTGGTGGCATGACCTACAGGGGACTTGGTGGCATCACCTACAGGGTGCTGGGTGGCATCACCTACAGGGGGCTGGGTGGTATCATCTGCAGGGGGCTGGGTGGCATCACCTGCAGGGGGCTAGGTGGCATCTCCAGCAGGGGGCAGGGTGGCATTATCTACAAGGGACAGGGTGGCATTACCTACAAGGGACAGGGTGGCATTACCAACAGGGAGCTGGGTGGCATTATCTACAAGGGGCAGGGTGGCATTACCTACAAGGGGCAGGGTGGCATTACCTACAAGGGGCAGGGTGGCATTACCTACAAAGGGCAAGGTCGCATTATCAACAGGGAACTGGGTGGCATTACCTACAAGGGGCAGGGTGGCATTACCTACATGGGGCAGGGTGGCATTACCAACAGGGAGCTGGGTGGCATTATCTACAAAGGGCAGGGTGGCATTACCTACAAGGGGCAGGGTGGCATTACCTACAGGGGGCAGGGTGGCATTACCTATAGGGGCAGGGTGGCATTACCTGCAGGGGGCTGGGTGGCATTACCTGCAGGGGGCTGGGTGGCATTACCAACAAGGACCTGGGTGGCATTACCTGCAGGGGGCTGGGTGGCATTACCTGCAGGGTGCTGGGTGGCATTACCTGCAGGGGGCTGGGTGGCATTACCTGCAGGGGGCTGGGTGGCATTACCAACAGGGGGCTGGGTGGCATTACCTACAGGGGGCTGTGTGGCATTATCTACAAAGGGCTGTGTGTGGCAACAAATTTAAATGAAATTCATCCGATTTTAAAACGGACAGGGAAAAAAACGGATGCAAAACAGGTCAAAATCGACCATTAAAAGCGGCAACACGGCCCGGAACGGAATTGGAATGGATGCAAAACGGATGCAAACCGGCCGGGAAAAACGGCCCAAAACGGCTGATTTTATCGGCCGACACTCGGACCCTGTCGTGTGAATGAGGCGTTACATTTATCAGGCTGTGAAAGGGGCGGGGGAGGGAGATGGGTGCCTGTACTTAGATCAGGGATAGATGGAGGCACAGAGGATAATGATTATTAGTGTGTAGGACAGTGTGCAGGGATGGAGCTGCCTGGAGATGCTTTGGAGGAAGGGGGGGATGCAGCAGGGGATCATGGGTATGGTGGGTTACAAGACAGGAAACAGACAGCAAGGGATGTAAACAAACAGAGCATCAGTGACGATGGAGATCAAACAGAAACTGGTTAGAAGTTTAATAGGGGGTATTAGGGAAGGCAAACCAAGGCTGGGGGACATTTGTTAGAATTTTTTCCAGCACGGTGAACACCGAAAATAAAATAAGTAAAAAACATGGCCAGAATCACTCTTTTTTGGTCACCACCTCTCATAAAATATACAATAAAAAGTGATCAAAAATACACCAAAATAGTACCAATAAAAATGACAAACTGTCCCGCAAAAAACAAGCCCTTACACAGCTTTTTTGACAAAAAAATAAAAAAGTTATGGCTCTCAGAATATGGTGACACAAAAAATAAATAAAAGTGATTTTATTGCGCAAACGCTGCAAAACATAAAAAAATGTCTATACATATGGTATCGTCGTATCATATCGACCAGCAGAATAAAATTGTCATTTATAGCCCACGACGAAAGCCATAGAAAAAAAGAATAAAAAACAGAATTGATGGTTTTTGGTCATCTTGCTTGCCAAAAAAATTGAATAAAAAATGATAAAAAAAAATCGCATGTACTCCAACATGGTACCAATGAAAACTACAGATTGTCCCGCAACAAATAAGCCCCCACACAGCTCCATTAGAGAAAAAATAAAAAAGTTATGGCTATCAGAATATGGCGACACAAAATGTGAAGAGTGTTCCAAAAGCGGATAACATCTGGCGCCATTTATCAGTGCGACACTGGCCACACATCTGCAGATTATTATTTATTTAGCCCATTATTATACCCTCTTATTATGCCCTGATGTACCCCGCACAGTTTACATATGCCCCCACATTATAAACTGAAATACCAGTAAAACTCCAAACAGAAAAACTACCAAGCTAAATCTGTGCTTCAAAAGCCAAATGGCGCTCCCTCTTTTATGAGCCCTACAGCGTGCCCAAACAGCAGTTTACATACACTTATATAGCATCGCCATACCTGGGATAACCTAATTAATATTTTATGAGGTATTTGTCTGCAATGGAACAAACTGGGCACAGCATATTGTGCACTAAAATGGCATATCAGTGGAAAATTAAAATTTTCACTCCACACGATCCGCTGCGCATTAACCCCTTCGTGCACCACGACTTAATGGCATGTCGTGGTGCGGCGGGTGATGTATGGAGCGGGCTCACGCACTGAGCCTGTGCCATACACTGCGGGTGTCAACTGTGTATTACAGCTGACACCCGGGACTAACGGACAGGAACAGCGATTGTGCTGTTACAGGAGCCTGTAAAAATGACATTATACTGCAATACATTAGTATCGCAGTGTATTGTACCAGCGATCTAATGATCGCTGGTTCAAGTCCCCTAGGGGGACTAATAAAATGTGTAAAAAAAAAAGTTATTAAAGTTATTAGTGAAAAAAATGAAATAAATATTTAAAGTCCAAAAGAAAAAAAACCTTCTCCCATTTTTCGCTTAAGTAATGAAAAAAACCCAAAAAAAACATAATTGGTATCGCTGCATCCGTAAAAGTCCGAACTATTACAATATACCCTTATTTAACTTGCACGGTGAACACCGTAAATAATAAAGAATTTAAAACGCCAAAATCGCTGTATTTTGGTCACCTTAGCTTTAAAAAAAAATTGTTCAAAAAGTGGCCAAAAAGTTTTATGTACCAAAAAATGGTACCAATAAAAACTACAGCTCGTCCCGCAAAACATAAGCCCTCACACCTCTCAATCGACAAAAAATAAAAAAAAGTTATGGCTCTCGGAATGTGGTCAAACCAAACGATTTTTTTTTTTAACAAATCATTTTTACTTTGTAAAAGTAGTAAAATATAAAAAAAAACTATATCAATTTGGTATCACTGTAATTGTAGTGAGTCGCAGAAAAAATTTAAGTTGTCATTTTTACCCAAAAAATAATGGAGTAATCGCAGTTTTTTCCAATTTCAGCCTGCAAAGAATTTTCAGTTTCCCAGTACATTGTATGGTACTTTAAATGGTGTCAATAGAAACTACAATTCCTCCCGCAAGAAATAAGCCCTCACACTACTCTATTGACGGAAAAATATTAGTTAAAAGTTATGGCTCTTGGCAGGCGGGGAGTGAAGAACGAAAATAAAAAAGCAAAAATGGATCAGTCCAGAAAGGGTTAATTAATTTCTAATAAAAAAACATTTATGACCACATGTGGGGTATAGCCGTACTCGGGAGAAATTGCTTTACAAATGTTGGGCAGATTTTTCCCCTATTCTTTGTGAAAATGAAAAAATGCAACATTTTAGTGGAAATAATGTCGATTTTCATTTTCACGGCCATATTCAAATTTATTCTGCAAAAGACCTGTGGGGTCTAAATGTTCAATATACCCTAGATAGATTCCTTAAGTGGTGTAGTTTCCCAAATAGGGTCACTTTTGTGTGATTTCCACTGTTTTGGTCCCTAAGGGGCTTTGCAAATGCGACATGGCACATGAAAACCATTTCAGCTAAATTTGAGCTTCAAAATCAAAAAATTCCTTCCCTTCTAAGCCCAGCTGTGGGTTCAAACATCAGTTTATTACCACATATGGTGTACTGCCGAAAATCTGGATATATTGCTTTACAAATGCTGGGGTGTTTTTTCTCCTTTATTCCTTGTAAAATGTAAAAATTTCTACGTTTTTTCAGAAAAAAAGTAGATGTTCATCTTCACAGACTAATTCAAACACATTAATCAAAAACACTGTGGGGTTAAAATTCTAACTATACACCTAGAAAAATTCCTTGAGGGGTGTAGTTTCCAAAATTGGGTCACTTTTGGGGGGTTTCCACTGTTTTGGTCCCTCCAGTTCATTGCAAATGCAACATGGCACTGAAAACTATTCCAGCAAAATCAGCACTCCAAAATCCACTCTTCTGAGCCCTGCTGTGGGTCCAAACACCAGTTTATTACCACATATTGGGTATTGCCATAATCGGGAGAAATTGCTTTACAATTGCTTGGGTGTTTTGTTCTCCTTTATTCCTTGTAAAAATTAAAAATGTCTATGTTTTTTCAGAAAAAAAAGATTTTCATCTTCACAGACTAATTTAAATACATTTGGCAAAAAACCTGGGGGTTCAAAATGCTAACTACACCCCTAGATAAGTTAATTGAAGGGTGTAGTTTACAAAATGGGGTTACTTTTGGGGGTTGTTACGTTTTTGGCACCAAAAGACCTATTCATACCTGACATGGTGCCTAAAATATATTTAAAAAAAAAAAAAAGGAGTCCCCAAAATCCACTAGGTGCTCCTTTGCTTCTGAGGCCTGTGCTTCAGTACATTAGGACACTAGCACCACATGTGGCATATTTATAAAAACTGCACAATCTGGGCAATAAATATTGAGTTGCATTTCTCATGTAAAACCTTCTGTGTAACAGATTTTTTTTTTATTACAAATGAATTTTGGCAAAAAAAAATGAAAATTTCACCTCTACTTCCTGAGAAACGCCTAAAGGGTTAAAGCACTTTCTGAATGCTTTTGGGCTCCTGTGTTGCTCCCTCTGCTGGAGCGGTGCTGCGGTGGCAGTGGCCACTATGTGGGGCTGCAACCAATAGAGTAGGGACCCACTTTGAAAGAGGTTGCCGTGAAGTGGCAAGTGGGCTTATACAGTTTGATAAAAATGTTAACAAAAAACCTCATGTTCATGATTATAAATTATGCCTTGCGGCTCAGATCAACATAATATATTATATTATGGATGTGCGGTCCATGTCTATTTTCTCACAATGCTGACTTTCTGAATGCTGTTTTTGGATACTTTTAGGGGTGCAGTTTTAAAAATGGGGTGATTTATGGGGACTTTCTAATATATAAGGCCCTCAAAGCCACTTCAGAACTGAACTGGTAGTTGTAAAAATAGCCTTTTGAAATTTTCTAGAAAATATGAGAAATTGCTGCTAAAGTTCTAAGCCTTGTAACATCCTGGAAAAATAAAAGAATGTTCAAAAAATGATGCAAACATAAAGTAGACATATGAGATATATGAAATAGTAACTATTTTGTGTGTTATTACTGTCTGTCTTTAAAATTAAAATTTAGAAAAATACAAATGTTTGCACATTTTTTCCAAATTTTGGTGTTTTTCACACATAAATATTGAATTGATCAACCACATTTTTTCACTAACATAAAGTACAATATGTCACGAGGAAACAATCTCAGAATCATTTGGATAGGTAAAAGCATTACCAAGTTATTACTACATAAGGTAACACATGTCAGATTTGGAAAAAATCGGCTTCGTCCTCAAGGCCAAAACAGGCTCAGTCCTGAAGGGGTTAATGGTATCACTATGGTACTTGCAAATATTTATATTCCTCCACCATATAATTGGGAGGTGGTGACGAAGCGACACAATTTTTTATTGGTTAAAAACAACTGCCCTATTTGGCGGTGGGTAATTACAACACTTGGTTTGACCATTTAATGGACGAGTGGAACTAGCTGGCTATATCCAAAGTTAGTGTCCAAAATACAGTTACGAAATTAATACCAGAATTTTTTTTTTAATCAAAACTACACTAAATATTTTTTCGGTTTTAAAACTCACAAGACATTTTGCCGTATAGATTTTGCCTTGGTAAATCAGGGCTGTGAACGGTTGGTTAAAAGAGTTGAATACACAAGAGGCATTTCTGACCATACACCATTGATATTAGAATTGGGTACCTTATCAAATTCTATTTAAAAAAGATTTCCTGCTTGGCTGGATATTATTGATGAGAAATACGCTATAATGCCCCAAATTGAATAATTTTTTCAAATGAACAATGGGTCCTTAAAAGAATCCATAGTATGGAACAAGGCAAGGGCTATTTAAGAAGGATTTTACACTGAGAAATGTCTAAGTTTAAGAGGAAACAGAGAGAGGCTCAATTATCTCTCAGATAAAATGTCGAGAGGTGGAGATAAGATATATATGTATGATCCAACAGATGCTAACAGGGATACATGGCAAGACTTCATTTCTTGCCATGACTAAGAGCACGGTCGGTGCTTGAAACGCGTAGGCTCGGGCACACGCCCGCACCATCAACCATCCTGGGACTGCGTCTCGTTCTACATTTTATATCTTCTATTGCCAATAAAAGTGGGATCCACGTATCCTTTTTATCCTGACACAGCGCTGGATCATTTCTCCTTTTTTCTTGCCGTCGCGGAGATCCGTGCGAGGTGTCAGGCTGGGACGCAGGATTTGGTGAGCTGGAGGTTTCTCCCCATTTTTTCTATACATGGCAAGGGCTTTAGACTGCTTATAATAATTTAGTTATGGAAAAAGTAAAAAACATGTATAGGATAAAGGGTTCTAATAGATTTTCTAAAGGTAGGACGATCATGAATTTTTTTTACAAAATTTGATTAATAGTCAGCCAAATTCATCATTCATACCTAACATTCAGGTAGAAGATGGTAGAATGCTGCAGGATAGCTCGGACATCCTCCCAGAATTGGTAGTGCACTATGAATACCTGTATACCTCAAGGATATTGTACTCTAATATGGAAGTTGATAACTACAAAATTGAAATCAACTATGAAAATTGTTCAGTTTCCATCTCTATCCATTGATATATGACGGTGACATCAGTACCTTCCCTAGGGCTAGAATCCCCAACAGGGCAGCATGCAGGATGCAGTGACATAACTGTCCATTTAACGTTTACCTCTGACGGATACCCAACAGTGGGATCCGTTACCATAGGCTCCTATATAAAAAAAAGTATACAGCGCGGTATACTTTTTTGCAGGATACCTCAGGAAGGAATAGTGTAGTCTAGTACGCTATTCCATCCTTTAAAAAAAGTATATCGACGTCTACCAGTCCGACGAAAGCTACAAGGACACTCTAATGAAGCCCTGTGGACGCATTCAACATGTACGTTGGGAGCTTTCTCGATGTATGAGAAAGACATAGTTCATAAGTGCGAGGTGAATAGGGAATAATCTGAATTTCTGTGAAGCTTTAGAAAAAGGATTCTTTTTTCAAAATCCAATTAAGAGTATACCAACATATTATATGCAATAAAAATATAGGCAACAGTTAACCCCTTCACACGCCTTGACATACGTCCATATAATGTGTATTAAAGGAACAGTGTCATGGCAAATAATTTTTTTATATGTTAAAGATGTTAGTGCTTTAATAAAAACGTTTTTATTCATTTGTGTGTTTGTGTTTTACTTTTTCTTATTTTTACACTTTTTCTTCCCTATGGGGGCTGCCATTTTTTGTTCCATTTCTGTGTGTGTCGATTAACGACACACACAGACATGGAACACGGCAGCCACAGTCCCATAGGGACTGTGAACGGCTCCCGTCCCATTGACTGCCGTGTACGGCGTCTGTGTGGGAGCTGCGCATGCGCCGCTCCCACACAGTCCTATTCGAAATTGGCGCCGTCCGGCGCCATTTTCCTGTGGACCGGAAGTCGCGGCCGGACAGTAATATCACTACTTCCGGTCGCGGCTTCCGGACTTGTGCACATGGAACAGCGGCAGCAAAGGGAGCGGACGGGCCGGAGGGAGCCGCGGCGGCAGGAGCAGGTAAGAGATTTCAATGTATGTTAGTGTTTGTGTGTGTTTACTACTGTATGTAAACCTACTACACTGTGGGTTACCTCAAAAAATGGCGACGCACAGTGTAGGAGGTTAAACCTTTCAAACCCCTCGTTTATCCCGGCACTAGCCAGGATAAAGGAGGGGGGGATGCTGAGAGCTCACTAGAGCGAGGGCTTTTAACCCAATGTTGCAATGCTGCAATTTTGGGAACTAGCTCCATCTAGTGACCAAAAATGGGTAGTATTATAAATTAGAAAAAATGTATAATATTTCCTGACTCGCGAAAAAAATAAAAAAAATTTGAACAATGTTTAATCACCCACACACTAAATGTTTAATTTTTAAAAAAAAAACATGTTTTTCTGGCGACACATTCCCTTTAAAGCTGGCAAACGACACTAACGGCCAGGAACAGAGATCGCGTTGTTCCTGGTCTTTTCGTTTCAATAATTTTTATTAAAGATTTTGAGTTTGAAAAGTGTCGACAAATACATTGTACAGGAAGATACAACATTTATATATAAAATGTGATATACATTCAATACAATTTTTTTCAAAGAAAAACAATTCACTTCTGTCATCGAGGGAATTCAATCGTAAATAGGAGTAGCATCATAAGAAGAAAAAAGTAACAAAAAGAGTAAAAAGAACAATAACAGTGCAGAGATTCACCTGTAATGCTTACATAATCTAGACATCTCTAGGTGTTCAGGATATGGTGATATATCATGTTATAATGCGAGTAAATTGCCAGCTATGGACTACATAGAGCAGACCGAGGCCAAAGTTCCCATATATAAGTGAATTTCTGGTAAGATGCGTTCCCCAAGTCTTTGGTTTTTTCATAAACTGGGGCAGAGGAAGCCGGGAGGGACGAAACCCAGTGTCGGGCGAGAGTGTTTGGCGTGCCGCCTAGAAATTGTAAAGATTTTTACTTACCTTGATGCTTTTATTTCTTGTTACTTCTATAAGTATGGATTAAACTTGGCGTGGAGCAATCTTTTTTCAGAGGGTGTTGCACTATGTGTCTTCCTTTTTCCATCTATTAGAGACATAAGATCCTTTTCCTACCAGGAGTTCTTTGAATGTGGAGAGAGACGATAAGGAGCTTGGTGGAACTATAAGGATAAGAATTTCCATCCACACCCTCATTGGATTGTGGATTGTCCACTGCATTTTTCTGGGAGAGAGTGTCTATACTGAATGATATTGGACTGTTACCAGCACTGTTTGAGCGGTAAACTTAACTGTACTTTATATATGTCATTTAGGGTATTTGTTGGATCATACCCAATTTAGTTTTGCCTGCTCCGGTCTGAGAGAGATTTTGTGGGTATTTGAGCCAAGAGAAACCATCATTATATTAATAATTTCCCCGTTTTGTTATTCTGAGAGTAATATCGGGCATTCATTTGACTAAGGTTATTTTCATATTCCGTAAATAAGCAAAGACGGAGGCGTTGTCTCAGAAGGGTTATTTGTGTACCGAGGGACGCTGATGGTGAGGATTTATTCCGCTCATCTAGAAGTTGAATTTCATCTATTAAAGAGGAAACTTCAGCTGTTTTTTGATTTTTAACCAAATGACCTGTGCAAATGAAGGTGCCTCTAATGCCTTATGGGCATTCTACAAAGTATTTACATTAATGTCGGGTGTATTGTTATGCAAGAAGTATTCAGTAAGGTCTCTCTTGCTGTCTATATGTAGGGTGGGATAAAAGAAAAGAGTTAAATCTCCATAAATACACTACCATTCAAAAGTTTGGGGTCACGCAGACAATTTTGTGTTTTCCATGAAAACTCACACTTATATTTATCAAATGAGTTGCAAAATGACTAGAAATTATAGTCAAGACATTGACAAGGTTAGAAATAATGACATTTATTTGAAATAATAATTTTCTCCTTCAAACTTTGCTTTCGTCAAAGAATGCTCCATTTGCAGCAATTGCAGACCTTTGGCATTCTAGCTGTTAATTTGCTGAGGTAATTGGGAGAAATTTCACCCCATGCTTCCAGAAGGCCCTCCCACAAGTTGGATTGGCTTGATGGGCACTTCTTGCGTACCATACGGTCAAGTTGCTCCCACAACAGCTCTATGGGGTTGAGATCTGGTGACTGCGCTGGCCACTCCATTACAGATAGAATACCAGCTGCCTGCTTCTTCCCTAAATAGTTCTTGCATAATTTGGAGGTGTGCTTTGAGTCATTGCCCTGTTGTAGGATGAAATTGGCTCCAATCAAGCGCTGTCCACAGGGTATGGCATGGCGTTGCAAAATGGAGTGATAGCCTTCCTTATTCAAAATCCCTTTTACCTTGTACAAATCTCCCACTTTACCAGCACCAAAGCAACCCCAGACCATCACATTACCTCCACCACGCTTGACAGATGGTGTCAGGCACTCTTCCAGCATCTTTTCAGTTGTTCTGCGTCTCAAAAATGTTCTTCTGTGTGATCCAAACACCTCAAACTTCAATTCGTCTGTCCATAACACTTTTTTCCAATCTTCCTCTGTCCAATGTCTGTGTGCTTTTGCCCATATTAATCTCAGATATGGCTTTTTCTTTGCCACTCTGTCCTGAAGGCCAGCATCCCGGAGTCGCCTCTTCACTATAGACGTTTACACTGGCGTTTTGCGGGTACTATTTAATGAAGCTGCCAGTTGAGGACCTGTAAGGCGACTATTTCTCAAACTAGAGACTCTAATGTACTTGTCTTGTTGCTCAGTTGTGTAACGGGGCCTCCCACTTCTCTTTCTACTCTGGTTAGAGCCTGTGTGTGCTGTCCTCTGAAGGGAGTAGTACACACCGTTGTAGGAAATCTTCAGTTTCTTGGCAATTTCTCGCATGGAATAGCCTTCATTTCTAAAAACAAGAATAGATTGTCGAGTTTCACATGAAAGCTCTCTTTTTCTAGCCATTTTGAGAGTTTAATCGAACCCACAAATGTAATGCTCCAGATTCTCAACCAGCTCAAAGGAAGGTCAGTTTTATAGCTCCTCTAAACAGCAAAACTGTTTACAGCGGTGCTAACATAATTGCACAAGGATTTTCAAGTGTTTTCTAATCATCCATTAGCTTTCTAACACAGTTAGCAAACAAAATGTACCATTAGAACACTGGAGTGATGGTTGCTGGAAATGGGCCTCTATACACCTATGTAGATATTGCATTAAAAAACAGCAGTTTGCAGCTAGAATAGTCATTTAGCACATTAACAATGTATAGAGTGTATTTCTGATTAATTTAATGTTATCTTCATTGAAAAAAACTGTGCTTTTCTTTCAAAAATAAGGAAATTTCTAAGTGACCCTAAACTTTTGAACGGTAGTGTATATTGGGGGTGTTATACGTTTCAGCGATGGTCAGCGTGACTGGAGGGTGATCAGACCACTTAATGTCACCAATGGATGTGTTTTTGGACAGAAATAGGGTTGCACTATCCACAAGGACCATATCTATTCTTGAGTAGCTGTTATGCACTTGGGAATGGTAAGAGAAGTCTTTTTTTGAGAAGTGATGAGTGTGCCAAATATCATGTAGTTCAGCCTTCCAAAACAAATTCCCAACTGTTGTATGTGAGTGTCGTAAAAATGCGAGGTGGAGTCCATATCTACATCCATTATGGCATTAAAATCCCCGCAAACGAGACATTTTCCTTGTTTATGCTTTGAAATCAAGCGGGGGATTTTATGTAGATAGTGTACCTGATGATTTTTAGGAGCATACAGTGTTAAAATAGTGTATACAATATTATTCACTGAGCAAACAAGCATAACATATCTACCATTGGGATCAATAATTGATACAAGCAGATGAAAAGCGACCGTATTTTTGACAGCCATAAGCACTCCTCTGATTTTGGAAGAATGGTGGGAATGAAAGACATGTGGAAAAAGGGGATGTTTAATGCGAGCAGCATCTTTTTGCAGTAAATAAGTTTCTTGCACACAGAAAATGTCGCAAGCTAATTGTTGAGCTTCTTTCCACATAAATGCTCGTTTATGTGGGCTATTTAGTCCATTCACATTTATGGAAGCAAATTTAAGAGCCATGAGAAGGGAGGGATTGCTGATGCCTGCTGGTCACACTAGACAATAAAATCACAGATGTAAGGATCACAGTCATATCGTGATACATTGTTAAATCAGAGAATTTCGAAGAACAGCTATTACGGTGTATTATTGTAACATAGAAGAAATTCTGCACAAAACGTTGTAACACATGGTAAACTAGAACTGTCCATGTTAACAAAAGAAAATCATCTGAACAAAAAAAAATGTTCAGGAAGGAGGAGAGAGAGTCAGCTTGTAGACTGAATGTCAGGCAAGAACTGCAAAAATGCACATTTAGATATACAGTACCTCAACGTCGTGAATGGTTGCGAAATTTGGCCATTTGTCATTCATCTCTGGTGGGCTGAGGAGGAGCTCTAGATATGGGTGCTGCAGATGAGGAGGAAGAGTTGACTGAAATGTTACATTGCTGCAGCAGGGAGATACCTTCTTCTATGGATTTGATTATATGCAGAGAATTATTTCTGTTAATTAGAAGACGAACTTGAAAACCCCATCTATATAGGATCTTATTATCCGGGATCGCTGAGGTGATGGAGGAAAGTCGTCTCCGAATTAGAAGGGTAACTGCTGAAAGGTCCGCATAAACGGAGACCAACTCATATCGAACAGGATCCTAGACTCCGCCATGAAGAGGTCTTTGATGTGGAAGAAGTGTAGGCGTGCAAGGACATCTCTTGGTACTTCTTCTGATAGGTGTTTCGGTTTTCGGAACCCTATGGGGCCTGTCGATTATCAGATCTCTGGGAGTGCATTTGGGGAGCAATGCTTTCATGAGCCCCTGAATATACTGTGTTAGATCTTTAGCGGCTACATCTTCAGGGACACCCCGAAACTTGACGTTATTGCGACGAGACCTGTCTTCCATGTCAACTAACTTTGCTTTCAGTTGTGACACGTCAGATTCCAGATCAAAGTGGGCATCGATCAAGTCATTATGTGAGGACGCAAAGTCATTCATTTTAGATTCTGCATGCTGTACTCTGTCTTCAATTTCATGTATGGCATCAGACATAGGTTTGAGCAGTTGGGCAAAACCAGCATGGATGGATTGTTGCAAAGCCTGCAACATCGTTTTAAGAGAGAGTTCAGTTATTAGGTTAGAAGAGGAAGGCAGCGATTCAATAGCCTCCGTCTGTGTAATCCGTCTGAGTAATCCGAACATTACCAGTATCAGGTGCGTCTCCTACCTTGTCCCATGGAAACTGCGTAAGGTGCAGGCGCTGCTTCTGCTTTGCTGGGCTCCTAGAATCAGGAGATGGAGGAGAGTATGGCAGTGAGCCGCGTGGCACCTCTCCAAGCTGGCAGCCTCGGAGATCCGGAGAAGAGAGGGCCGGAGTCAAGCTTTGGGCCGGAGGTGAGTCAGTAGCATGTGTTGCCACCAGTGGAGGAAGAGACGGTGCCGAGCAGGTACAGAACGAAGGCTAGGAGGAGAGTCTGGGTCAGACGCCAGGGATCCCACAGGAGAACCGTCATCGGCGCCATCTTGTTCAGACATGTGGCGATGTGGGAGGTAGAAGTCCGTTCGTTTTGCCGGTCTGGCGTCGGATTTCTTTCGTCTGGGCATCCTGTGATTCAAGAGCAGCCAAATGGTGTCCTTTATAGCCTGGCAAGAGGTATAATTTGCTGTCAGTCGCTTTTGCAGTTAGGACCCGAACTCTCACACGGCCATTCAGTAAGGCAGCCAAGCCACGCCCCCTGTTCCTGGCCTTTTAACCCCTCAAATGCTGCGGTCAATCGTGACCGCAAGAGAGGGGGCTTCCACTCTGACAGCTCATTGGCACCCCCACAACGCGATTGTGGGGTGCGATGATTATCATGGCAGCCCAGGGGCCTAATGAAGACCCCCATGACTGCCTTCACTGTGACAGGGCTTAATAGAAGCCGGTAAAAATTATTATACACTGCAATACATTAGTATTGCAGTGTATTGTACCAGTGATCTAACAATCACTGGTTCAAGTCCCCTAGGGGAACTAATAGAATGTGTAAAAAAAAGTTTAAATAAAGTTTTTAGTAGTGAAAAAAAAAAACTGTTAAAAAAAACTTTTCCCATTTTTCCTTTGAAGTAATGTAAACAATAAAAAAATAAACAAAATTGGTATTGCTGCGTGAATCCGAAATATTACAATATAGTATAGCATTATTTAACTTGCATGGTGAACGCCGTAAAAAGACAAAAATATAAAACGCAAGAATTGCTGTTCAATTAAACTTAGCGGTGAAATAAAATGTAATAAAAAGTGATCAAAAAGTCGTATGTACTAAAAAATTGTACCAATTAAAACTACAGCCCGTGTCGCAAAAAATAAGCCCTTACACCGCTCAAACGACGAAAAAAATAAAAAAGTTATGGCTTTCGGAATATGTAAAAAATAAATAAAAATTCTAACAAATAGTTTTTTCTTTGTAAAAGGTGTAAAACATAAAAAAAACCTATATGAATTTGGTATCGCCGTAATAGTATTGACCAGCAGAATAAAGTAAATGTGTCATTTTTACCGCACGGTGAAAGAAATAAAAACGAAATCCAAAAGAAAATGGAGGAATCACAGTTTTTTCCAATTCCACCCCACATAGAATTTTTTTCAGTTTCCCAATACATTATATGGTACTTTAAATGGTGCCAATAGTAACTTCAACTCCTCCCGCAAAAAAACAAGCCTTCAAACCACTCCATTGACGCAAAAATAAAAAAGTTATGGCTCATAGAAGGTAGGGACTGTAAAATGAAAATGAAAGAAAATAATGCCTTCGACTGTAAGGGTATGTTCACACGCTTACCCAAAAACATCTGAAAATACGGAGCTGTTTTCAAGGGAAAACAGCTCCTGATTTTCAGGCGATTTTTTAGCAACTCGCTTTTTTCGCAGCGTTTTTTACGTCCCAATAAGTGACATGCACTTCTTTTTCGCGGGCGTCTTTTTATGTGCCTTTTTTGAAAACGAGGCGTAAAAACCACCCTGTCGGAACAGAACGCAGTATTTCCTGTTGAAATCAATGGGCAGATGTTTGGAGGCGTTCTGCTTCCGTTTTTTTAAGCGTTTTTCGAGGCGTAAACGTGTGAACATACCCTTAGGCCTTATTCACATGAACGTGTCCATTTTACGCACGTAAAAACGCTGCGTTTATCTTGCATTGCAGCTCTGTGTGACATCTGTGTATGGTGCGTGTCTGCGTTTTTTACGTGCGTATGTCATCTGTATGTCACACGTTTTTTACGTCATCAAAAATAAACTAAAGGAGGTGTTTTTTTCTCTCATCATTTCGTTAGCAACTGTTGCGTGAATCACGCACAGCGCACGTATGACGACCGGGTGCTGTCTCTTTATTTACACGCACCCATAGACTTCAATGGGTGCGTGATGTGCAAAAAACGAACAAGAATAGGACATGCAGTGATTTTCACTCAGCGGACACACAGAAAAATGTCTGAATGGCCCATTGAATTGCATAGGTCCGTGTGATGTCTGTTGTTTTAACGCGCGTAACACGGACGTGAAATATGCTCGTGTGAATAAGGCCTAAGGGGTTAAAAAAATAATCTGGTATCATTGGATGCACCAGGGCAACAGTTTTTGGGGATGCCTAAATTTGAAACATTTCAATAAGGATATTAGGATAGAATTTCTGGGAAAAAAGGATTTTATAGATTAGATCACGTTATGTGGCACATGGACATGGATATTATGAAAATCTAAAAAGAGAATTTGGTTTGCCCTGATATTCTCATTTCAGGAGACATGCTTTGGTTGCACAGAAGAAGTCCGGTCCATTGTCTAAAGAAAATTTTAATATGTTGAAATATTTGTTGGATACATGTGGTAAAAATAACAAAATGATTAAAAACTTCTGTTCAATATTAATACTAAACCTAGGCAAAACTAATGAATTCAAAGGTTGAGAAAAGTGGCTGGGGATATGCTGGGGAAAACTACTTTCCAACATCACTAGCATCACTTTTAATGCCAGCTGGAATATCTCACATTGGTTGGCAGTTCATAGATAGTACTATACTCCAAAATTTCTATTTCGGATTAAAAAAAGAGAAACAGAAAACTGCCCTAAATGTAGTCACACATTCTCACATTTAATACACCTCCTATGGAGATATCACAAGTTCCATTTATAGTAATAAATTAACATAATTGATCAAAACGCGTCGGTAAATGTCTAAACTGTTCTAATATAATGTTAATTAACCCACACGGTGCCATAAAACAAAAGAAAATTTCAAAAAAACAAAAAAAACAGAATTGCTGGATTTGTGGTCACCTTAGCTCACAATAAAAAATTTTAACAAATATATTTTTATTTGTAAAAGTAATAAAACATAAAAAAAACCTATATAAATCACCGTAAATGTATTGACCCACACAATAAAGCTTACATGTTCTTTTTACCGCATGATAAACGCAGTCAAAATGAAATTTAAAAGACAATGGAGTTGCTGTTTTTTTCTCATTCCAATCCAAAAAACAATTTGTATTTTTAGTATTAGTATATTTTAAGTATCCCATACATTAAATGGTACAATTAAAAACTACAACTCATCCCACACAAAAAAAAAAAGCCCTCATACATCTATTTTAACGCAAAAATAAAAAAGTTATGGCTTTTGGAATGGGGTGAGGAAAAAATGAAAATATAAAAAGAGAAAATATTTTGCGGTGCCAAGGGGTTATTGGCTATCGACACCTTTGCACTGAATTTTTTTTTATTGCTCATTTGCTTTTGAATGCAAAATTAGGCAACTTCCTAAATAGTCTTCATTGAGAATTTCCTACCATTTTGCTGCTTTAGAGTCTGTGTAACTACTTCACCTAACTGGTTGTCCTGCTGTTTCTAACATATATGGAACAGCACACTGCTCCTGTCTAGGTTGACTCATATACAATCCCCCTACCTTCTCCCAATCTTAGAGATAGCAGCAGGGTGGGTATGGAGGTTTTACATGGCAGAGCATAGTGTGGAGAGGGGGGAAAGCAACAAATTGTTCAGGGAGG
Source organism: Rhinoderma darwinii (assembly GCF_050947455.1). Classification (NCBI taxonomy): domain Eukaryota; kingdom Metazoa; phylum Chordata; class Amphibia; order Anura; family Rhinodermatidae; genus Rhinoderma; species Rhinoderma darwinii. Next base: position 342,748,531 of record NC_134689.1, read on the forward strand.
ACAGGTCACAAAAGCTGTACAGTCTCATAGTATAGATAAGGAGTAAAGCACACAGGGGGGGGGGGGTAAATAATATAAACTGTGTGTCTTTGTAAAGAGAGAGGAGAGCATCCATAGCTGACTGTGCAGGGGGAGGAAGGGGGAAATGTCACACTTTTCAGCATCAATGTCTGTCTGCACAAGGGAGAAGAAATCAATCATGGGCTGTAGAAAGAGAAATAGGTACAGGCATGAAGCTGTGCTGATGCATGAGAGTTAGTGGAGGCAGCAGTATCCTGGACTCACAGAACTCACATACAGCATGTATAATTAGGAACAGGTTGCAAACTGACAATCAGAGGGTCTGATAATAAGTGGAGGAATTAATATTGCAGTCTGAAGTTCAGTGCGACTTTTTTTAACTCAATGTAACCAGTAACATATATAAAAATAATTTTTCCATGTCAGTGTCTATAGACTATAATTAAAAAAGGGGTTTTATAGGGATAAGAACCTGCTTTATCAGTAATTCCCTAATGTGTCTAACACCAGAAATTCTTCATTTCTCAGTGGGAGCAATTTGGGTAATAGAGCAACATAAATAATAAACTGTATTTTAAGCAAGGTTAAAAGATCTAAATGTATTTAGACTTCAGAAGAGAAGATTAGGGGGGGCATGATAAATGAGTTTACATATATAAATTATGCTGAAAAGCTGTTTCATGCAAAATCCCTTCACAAGTCAAGGGGGCACTCCAGCCTGAAGAAAAAAAAAAGGTTAAATCTCCAGAGGTGTCAAGCCTTCCTTACTGTGAGAACTGTGAATCTGTGAAATATCCTACCGCAGGAGCTTGTCACAGCAGGAGCAGTAGATGGCTTAGATTATTTCTTAGAACACAAACACAGCAAAGCTTAAGTAAAAATATAGAATTTGTCATTGAATGTTGATCCAGTCTGATCCCCACTTTATATCAGGGAGGATATGTTTTCCTTTTACGGCACATTGATTCATGCCTATTGTTTTTTTTCCTTCCTATGGATCAGGGGAAAAAAGTTCTAAAATGTACCGTTACTCCTTCCCTTCATCTACATCCTCTTTCCCTGGTTGCACTTGATGGACATACGTACAGTATGTCTTTTTTTCAAACGTACTAAATACGTAACTATGTAACTATTTATGTTCATAGCACATCATGTATGAATGGTTAACAGGTACAACTCGTAGTCCCCATTTCATCCAATGCCTGTGGTCGTTTATATGTTCTGGTAAAATTAAAATAAATTCTCAGCAGGCAAAGGCATTTTCTTTTTCTCAACCCCTTTTTGAGGCATCTAATTTTTCTTTGCACCACGAATAAATAAATGATATAAAAAAGTATTTGACAAACATAAAATATCATCCACAATTTTGTAAAAAATTGGGTTATTGTAGTGTGGGAGGTGATAACGCATTGCAGCGTGCAGGACTGACAGCTCCTTTTCGGATGTAATAAAGATGCTATTAATTATTTCTGTGAAATGTTTACACAAGGTATAGTCAGAATCTTCCCCAAAGGAATCTTGATGTTTCATTTCCTACTCAGGAAGCGTGGGTTTTATGCATTCATTTACATTTTTACCTGTCGTGTGCCTCCATCACTCTACTGATTTATTGCTGAGATGGCATGCTCCGAATGGCAGGTATTCCTGCAGCAATAATCATAATCACAAGCATCATTGAGTCAGCCAGTCACAATATAGTCAACGAAGAGCTGATATAATAATAAGATGATGCCCAATTGTAAGAGGATCGGTGGGATATTTACCCACAGGGAAGAGTTTCAAGTTGATATAGGCAGTAAAAAAGTGCAGCTTTAACAAGTAAAGGGAATAAATATAGTCAGAAGGATTGGTCTCCTGAGGCATTTGTTAAACAAAAAAAGTGGATTAAATCAATTTCTTGACTAACACATCATTTATCTAATGAATAACATAGGCAATTCAATGATATACAGATCTCTTGAGGGTTATGCAGACAGGTTGTATGTAAATGATCAGGGAAGAAACCAGTCAAGAAGTTTTGTAAAACAGAAAATATGGTACAGATAACAGGCGGATACAATTGATTTTTGTTTTTGCAAGGATTGGTTCAGTGGTGTAGCTATAGGGGTTGCAGCGGTCGCAGTTGCGACCGGGCCCCTAAGCCTGGGGGCCCACGGGCCCCCGTTGCCATACCACATGCTTGTTAAATAAATCTTCTGTGCCGTGAATCCGGCACTTCCTGGTTACGGTCACATGGTACACTTAGTGTACCATGTGACCGTGTTATCACGTGACACGTCTGCTAGCCTGTGTAGTGGAAGAGGCTGTGCGGAGGACTCCAGGTGAGCTGCAGAGTCTGTATTGTAATGTATTGTGTTGTGTTGTATTGTGTTGGCTTGTAATGTATTGTAATGTATTGTGTTGCCTTGTAATGTATTGTGTTGTATTGTGCTGTTTGCGGTGGAGAGGGGGGGACCCGTTAAATGACAGCCCTCCCTTCTCTCTCCACCGCAAACTGCACAATACAACACAATACATTACACAATGTGGGTCGCGTCCCCCTGGGGATTCGTGTGAAGACTTCTGGCGGGTCGCGAGTCACTCACCGAGGTCCCGGTTCCATTCAATGCTGGAGCAAGGAGTTGACGTCTCCTTGATCCAGCATTCACTGTGCCCTGAGTGGCTCGACGCAGGCTGGTGGGATGTAGCGACATCATCGCACCTGTCTGCGCCGAGTCACTCATAGCACACACCGGAGGAGGCAAAGGATCCTCCACCCGGCGTGGGAACGGGTATAGGTAAGTAATTATGTTATTTTTATATTATGCACATATGGGGGCATTATACTGTATGGGGGGCTGATATTGTGGGGGGCATTATACTGCATGGGGGGCTGATATGGCATGGGGCTGATAAGATGGGGGGACAGTATACTGCATGGGGGATGATATAGGGGAATTATACTGTATGGGGGGCTGATATGGGGGAATTATACTGTATGGGGGGCTGATATGGGGGCATTATACTGTATGCGGGGCTGATATGGGGGGGATTATACTGTATGGGTAGCTCATATGGGGGGCATTATACTGTATGGGGAGCTGATATGGGGGACATTTTACTGTATCCCGTGCTGATATGGGGGGCATTATACTGTATGGGAGCTGATATGGGGGGGACATTATACTGTATGGGGAGCTCATATGGGGGGCATTATACTCTATGGGAAGCTCATATGTGGGGCATTGTACTGTATGGTTAGCTCATATGGGGGGCATTGTACTGTATGGGGAGCTGATATGGGGGGCATTTTTACTGTATGGGGAGCTGATATGGGGGCATTATACTGTATGGGGGCTGATATGGGGGACACTATAATGTATGGGGGCAGCTATGTGGGGCATTATACTGTGGGGGCGGATATGGGAGCATTATACGGTATGGGGCTGTTATGGGGGGGCATTATACGTTATGGGGCATTATACTGTGTGGGGGCAGCTATGGGAGCATTATACTGTGTGGGGGCATTATACTATAGGGGCTGTTAGGCCGGGCGTCTCGGCATAGGCGCGCGCAGGGGTCTGATGATGGTGGTGTTGGGGAGGGGTAGGGGGGCCCAAGCTGAATTCTTGCACCTGGGCCCATGAGCCTTTAGCTATGCCCCTAGATCAGTTGATCCCTATTTCACCAAACTATAATAGAAAATACTTTGTGGGCAACACAGCGGCTCAGTGGTTAGAACTGTTGCCTTCAGCACTGGGGTCCTGGATTCCAATCTGACCATGGAATTTGTATGTTTTCCTTGTGTTTGTGGGTTTCTTTACATTGTTATTCCCGCGGTCACTGACCGCCGGCACTTTATACTCACCGGCAGCCGCGACTGCCGACACCCCCCCATATGCCCGGTGGCGCCGCTAGCAGGCGTTATGGCTGCTACAGCGGTAGCGACACTACTACATGGCCCGCGCTGCCAAGCCTCTAAAATTTATGGGCGGCACGGGACCTCTCATGCCCGGCGGCGATGCTAGCACCGGAGGGGGCCCCGGTGCTAGAGACAGCCATCCCCTCTTGCAGTAATTGTACCTGCGTCTATAGCACGCAGGTACAAATACATGCATTGGTGCTAAATGTGACTTACAGTGACGCTGATTGGCAGGGCAAAATTACTTGCCCCGCCAATCAGCGCCTTTCGACTACGCTAGCACCGTGATGACGTCATCGCGCCGCTTCCATGGTTGAAATGCGCTGATTGACGGGGCATGTCATTTTTCCCTGACAATCAGTGCCTTTCAACGATGCACCGCTTGCATCGTTCAGCTCCAGCCGACCTGCTCAGAAGAGAGCGGATCTGCATTGCCACCGGACGGCGCGGGAACGGGAACAGTATGTAAAGTAGGTGAGTATGTAAAGTTTTTGTTTTTTTTACTAAAACTGTGAGTGGCAATATCTACAGGTGGGCCTCTATCTACAGGGGGGTCTATATGTGGGGATGTAGAGCACTATATACAGGGGTGGGCTATATGTGGAGCACTATCTACAGGGGGAGCTATTTGTAGGGCACTATCTATGGGGTGTAGTAACCCTATATAAGTCTCAAGCACACAAAAATAGTTCTAGACATGTATTTGTCTAAAAATCTATAATTTATTGTTCCATAAATATGGATATCCCCCAGAACCCACACAAATATATTAAATTAAAATATACTTAAAATGATAGCTCTAAGACCACCAGCGAAATACTAGCATGATCATAAAGGTATATTACATGCATGATGTGAAACAGGTAAATAGTAAAAGCATGTGATGTGCCTCTATCCCAGTTCCCCCTAACACAATCCACAGTCTATATAGTGAGACACTGCTATCAATGTTATACACACATTGGTAAGGGACGTGGGATAATCTCAATTACCTGTAGCTGGCATGATGGCTGTCAGTGGTCTCAGGAAAATCACCTCGACGTGCGTTTTGCACCCTGCGTCAGGAGATGACATAGTGTAATAGAAATAGGTTTAATATTGTACTCTGTGTATCGGTGACCAATGCCTTTCACGTCATGAGCGTCAATGCAATGGGAGAGGAACCTCCATCATATGCATTTCCGCCGAAACTCTTACAGCTTCAGGCTCAACATGTTGAAGGGGTCCGTCAGGTGCATGCACACCTCACCAGTAAATGTCTGAATAATTTAAACATAGGTACGTAGACTACCGAATCTCATAATCATTTCTAATATTTTAATGTGATCTCAAGAGTTCCCAACAGCCATCAGTCCATAAACAGCGGATTTATAACAAAACAATTAGATAACATACTTACATTCAAATACTATATCTTATACATTTAAGTGAGCTTATCATTGGTTGCAGAGCATAGGGAAGTATCATACATCAGTATTAGGACCACGTTGGCAGTCTTACGTGGTCCTAATGGATATCCATATTTATGGAACCATAAAATATATTTTTTTGGACAAATACATGTCTAGAACTATTTTTATGTGTTTGTGACATATATAGGGTTACTATTGTTTGGATTATGTCTTACGCTTTAACTTATGCCCGAAAGGTATTATAGGTGTTAATCACTATCTATAGGGGTGGGCTATATTTGGGACTTTATATACAGGGGTGGGTTACCTGTGGGGCACTATCTACAGGGGGGCTATATGTAGGACACTGTCTACAGGGGCGGGCTATATGTGGGACACTATATACAGGGGGAGCTATATGTGAGACACTATCTACAGAGGTGGGCTACATGTGGAGCACTATCTATAGGGGGAGCTATTTGTAGGGCACTATCTACAGGGGTGGGCTATATGTGGGACACTATATACAGGGGTGGGTTACCTTTGAGGCACTATCTACAGGGGGCTATATGTAGGGCACTGTCTACAGGGGTGGGCTACATGTGATGCACTATCTACAGAGGTGGGCTATCTATAGAGCACTATCTATAGGGGAAGCTATATGTAGGGCAGCACGGTGGCTCAGTGGTTAGCACTATTGCCTTGCAGCTCTGCAGTTCATATGTGGGCACTATCTACAGAGGGCTGTATGTGGGACACTATCTACGGGGCTTTTATGGGGTTCACTATCTACAGAGGCTCTATGGGATCACTATCAACAAGGGGCTATGGGGCAATATCTAAAGGGGGCACGGTGTGCGTGTGTGTGTGTGGGACACCGTATATGGTACTATTATAATCAGGCACACGGTGTATGGCGCTATTATAGTTAGAGGTGTAGTGATTGACGATATTATATTTAGAGGTGTTGAGAATTTTATCTTCGTTTATAGGTGCAGAAATTTTTTTAAAGTGAGAAGCTGAAGACATCTGAGCGGAGAACTGCAGAAATAGGTCGTGGCCAGGAGAATTCCATAATAGAGGTCTGGACCGGAGGAAGAAAAAAGAAAAATAACTAGAATCTGAGACTTCACCGGTGATTCACTTAATGTAAATGTTTATTCTGCCTCTAATCAGTACTGTAGTCACTGTATGATCTGCAGCGAGATGATGGGTGGTATGATTATTTTTTTTTGTGAAACAGCATATCCCAGCATATCCTTCCCTATGCTCGGGCCATGCAAGGAGCTGTAATTTTACGCCATACAAACCTATATAGCAGGGGTTGCACTCAATTGAGCTGTATTTGTTCTGTTGTTGTATATATGTACTTAGTGTAACGTCCACAGCCACGGACCATCGTTCTTACCTGCCCCCTGACGGCCGTGGCAATGGACGAGTAAGTGCCGGACAGCATCTCCCTCCTGAGAGACACCGGCACTCACTCCCGCATCGCTGCACTGGTTGGGCGTAGGGTGCATGCTCTCGCGTGTGGTCTTAAAGGGCCAGTGCACACACATGAGTAAAATCTGTAATTAGCCCATGATTACCCTGGACTATAAAAAGGGCTCTGCCCTTTCACTTATTGCCTGAGCGTTGTTGTGTTTATCCATGTTAGTCTTAGCAAATGGATCCTTAGTGTTATCCTGTTCCCGTTGTTCCCATGCCCTGCTACCTGTATCTCGTGCTATAGTTTTTCCTGTGCCTTGTTGGAGTTGTGCTGTGCCAACAGTCACGCCTGCTGATATACACCAGTCTGGTGTCTGCAAGTTCATCTGTGCCGAGCCTCCGTTACTGTCTGTACTATCAAAGGTACTCTTGTACTAGGACTGTTGTTTGGCTAGCTGCTACTCTGCTATGGCGGTGCGGCCTAGTGGGTCCACATACCCATGGACTGTGACACTGAGCTTGGTTCTGGGGCTGTATATATGTACTGAGCTTTGTTTCGGTGCTGTATATTTGTATTGATCTTGGTTCTGATGCTGTATTTTTAATTACTGAGCTTTGTTTTGGTGCTGTATATATGTATGCGATTGGTTCTGGTACTGTATATATGTACTGAGCTTGGTTCTGAGGATGTATATATGTACTGAGCTTGGTTCTGGTGCTGTATTTATGTACTGAGCTTGATTCTGGGGCTGTATTTATGTGCTGATCTTGGTTCTGGTATTGTATATATGTACTTACCTTGGTTCTGGTATTGTATATATGTACTGAGCTTTGTTCTAGTGCTGTATTTATGTACTGAGGTTTATACTGGTGCAGTATATATGTACTGAGGTTGGTTCTGATGCTGTATATATGTATTGAGCTTGGCTCTTGTGCCGTATATATGTATGAGCTTGGTTCTAGTGCTGTATTTATGTACTGAGCTTGCTTGTGGTACTGTATATGTGTTAGAGCTTAGTTATAGTGCTGTATTTATGTACTGAGCTTGGTTGTGGTACTGCATATATGTCAGAGCTTGGTTCTAGTGCTGTATTTATGTACTGTTCTTGGTTCCGGGGCTGCATATATGTATTGAGATTTGCTCTCGTGCAGTATATAGGTATGAGCTTGGTTCTGGTGCTGTAATTATATAGGATATATTTATAATAACAAAACTGCAGGGCAGATGGAATTGTTTTCAATTCATTGTATATTTAATGGGAACCTGTCTGGTAGTTTTAACCCCTTGAACCGCCACCATGTGGTAATACATGACCTTACAATATTTCCAAATGTATGTTTTTTTCAGATGCAGCAAAATCTCTAAAAATCAACTTCACACTATATGCTAATTACTCATTAAAGGGTCATGGGGCCGTGTCGCTATCCTGAAGAGTCACATAGTCCTGCCTCCAAACCCAACTTTCCATGTTTGATTGACATTCCTTGGCTGATACAACTTTCTCGGATGCGCCATTGCCTTGTACTACTTGGGGGGCTGTGTGGCACTATATACATGGGGAGCTGTATGGCTCTCTATACAGGGGAGGCTGTGTGGCACTATACAAAAGGGGGAGCTGTGTGGCCCGATATACTTGGGGGAGCTGTGTGGCACTATATACAAGGGGCTGTGTGGCACTACTAAGGGGGGGGGGGCTTTGTGGCACTATTTATAAGGGGGTCGGTGGCTATATCTACAAGGGACTGTGTGTGGCGCAATCTACAGGAGTCTGTGTGTGGTACTATCTACTAAGGGGGGCTGTGTGGCACTATCTACTAAGGCGGGGTGGCATTATATACAAGGGAGGGGGATTGTAGGGCACTATATACAGGGAGAGCTGTATGGTGCTATATACAGGGGTGCTTTATGGCACGATCTACAAGGGGGAGGAAGGGGGCGCTATCTACAAGGGGTGTGACACTGTCTACAGGTGGGGCTGTATGGAATAATCTGCAGGGGGCACCACTATCTATAAGGGGGACACATGGGTGGGCCCAGTTGAGTTTGCTATGGGGCCCAGTCTTTCCTAATTATGCCCCTGCCTTAGTTGTATTCTGTTCCCAGTGTTTCTGTGTCCTGCTTCCCGTATCCTTTATCCTGTAACTGTGTTGGTTCCTGAGCTAGTGCTGGAGTTGTCTTCGTTCCATCTGCCACGTCCAGTGTCTTCTGCCACACCAAGCGTCATCTGCCATGCTAAGTGTCATCTGCCACGTCCAGGGTCATCTGCCACGCCAAGCATCATCTGCCAAGCAAAGCGCCATCTGCCACGCCAAGCATCATCTGCGCCACGAATCATCTGTGCCAAAGCGTCTGCTACATCTCGTGTCTGTCTAGACTCTCATAAAAGTACCCTTGTGCTAAGACTTTCCATTGAGTGTTGTTTGGCCAGCTCTCACTCCGCTAGCGGCGTAGCGGCCTAGTGGGTCCACCTACCCCGGAATCGTGACTTGGGAACTCTGGTTTCCTCCCACACTACAAAAACAATCGAATAGGAAATTTAGATTTTGAGCCCCACTGGGGACAGTGATAGATGCCGCTATATAGGCAATAGAAATACATAATAAAAACAGAATAAGCAGGGTGGGCAGATGTTGGTTTCCCATGCTAATGGGGCTCCAGCTGCATACAGCATATAGTAAGTTACGATGATCTCAGATGACAACAGCTCTGTGACAGAGGAGAAGCAAAGAGCATTGTAAAAGAACTCATGGTAGATCATTTAGTGGATGGTTTGGCATGTGGAGCACATATGGACATTGTGCTGCCATGGAGGATTATTCATCTAACTAGGCATACTCTAGTTTAGTAACGCCAATCAGGAGGATTTTAGTTGAGACTAAGGGAGTAGTACCACCTACTATGAGCAAATATAGAGACATTTAAACGCTTCAATAGGTTGTAACTCATGATATGAGGAAGTATAAATTCTTAATGCTGCCTCTTCACTGGCAGACCAAGGTCTGCATGAGATTCTTGAAAATCTGGGCCACTGCTCGCAATAGCCCCTGCATAAGTTCTTATCTCACACAGGAAATAATATTACTAGGCTTACTTCTTCATGGGTCACTGGAGTTGTAGGCAGAGCTAGAACAAGAGTGATCTAGGCCAAGTGTATATCCATGATAAGATTTAATAAATTGCATTTGAGGAGCACATATTTAATTTTTTTAGACATTCCTTCCAGACAGGACGGAATGTCTATTCACAATCCCTGCACTTCGTTAACGTTTGTTTGGTACGTACAGCAGAGCAAAGCGTAATCTCGCTGTAACCTGTCATTTACAGCGAGATCTCGCGAGATAACGCTTGCTCTGCTGTAAGTACCACAGAAACGTTACCGAAGTGTCGGGATTGTGAATAGACATCCCGTCCTGTCTGGAAGGAATGTCTAGTCACTGTCTAAACACTTCAGTATCGTTAATATGTCAGTATAAGACAGCACATAGTGAATAACGCAAAATGAATGGAGAGAAGTGCATGACGCTGATTGGTCAGCGTCATACACTCCTCTGTACAACGCACACTTGGTCCAAAGTAAAAACACGCCAAGTTGGGCATTAAGAAAGTAATTAGCATAAAGCTAAAATCGCTCCTAACGTGGTGAAAATAGAACGTTTTTCTAAATGAAAAGCACTGCTGTCGCCTACATTACAGCTCCGATGTCCTTATGTAGGAGATAGTGCACTTATAATGTGGTGACAGAGCCTCTTTAACCCCTTACCGCCGAAGGACGGATATATCCGTCCTCTGCAGCTGCTAGTTCGCGCAGGAGGACGGATATATCCGTCCTGTGATTGCGCGGGTACTGACAGTGTACACACGCAATCAGCGGCAGTAGCACGGCTGTTATATACAGCCTGGATCCTGCTGCAACTGCCGGAATCGAAGCGCGCTCCGATTCCGGCAGTTTAACCCATTAAATGCCGCTGTCAATAGTGACAGTGACATCTAATGTGTTTGACAGAGGGAGGGAGCTCCCTCTGTTACCCCATCGGCGCCCCTGCAAAGAAATCGCGGGTCGCCGACAGGTTTCCATGGCAGCCAGGGGCCTAACAAAGACCCCCAGGTCTGCCTTCAGCATCTGCCACTGGCATGACCTAATAGATTGCCTGTCAGTTTTACACTCACAGGAAATAATGCTTTGGTATACTAAGTATACCAAAGCATTATATATGCGATCAGCAGATCGCATAGTAAAGTCCCCTGGTGGGACTAAAAAAAAAAAATGTAAATCAGTTTAATAAAGTTTGTGAAAAAAAAAAACATTTGTCAAAATCAAATAAAACTACTTTTTTTGCCCAAAAAGTGGTTTTATTTAGTAAAAGTGTCAAAACAAATAACACATACACATATATGGTATCCCCGCGATCGTAACAACTTGAACAATAAAATTAACACATTAATTAAACCGCCGGATGAACGGCATCCAAAAAAAACGCAAAAAACAACGGCAAAATTCTCTCTTTTCTCCCATTCCTCCCATAAAAAATTAAATAAAAGTTAATCTATAAGACCTATGTACCCCAAAATAGTACTAATGAAAACTACACATTGGTCCGCAAAAATCAAGCCCACATACGACCACATCGACGGAAAAATAAAAAAAATTACGGCTCTTGGAATGCGGCGATGCAAAAACAAGTAATTTTTTTTTGTGCAAACATAGGAAAACATATAAAACCTTTACATATTTGGTATCCCTGTAATCGTGCCGACCCATAGAATAAAGTTAACATGTTATTTACGCTGCATAGTAAACGGCGTAAATATATAACGTGAAAATTAATGCTGGAATAGCTGCTTATTTTCAATTCTCTCCAAAAATCAAGTTAATAAAAGTTAACCAATATATTATAAGCATCTAAAAATGGTACAATTACAAAATACAACTCGTCCTGCAAAAAACAAGCCCTTCTACGGCTATGTCGATGGAATAAAAAAAAAGTTAAGACTCTTGGAATGCGACCGTGAAAAAACAAAAAATAATCCTTGGTCATTAACGTGCAAAATGGCCCGGTCATTAAGGGGTTAAAGCTAAAAATCTCTTCAACACGCTTCCCCGACTCAACCATCTGACCTCAGTATGATACAGCAAGTCTCCATATTCAGTGTCCATATTAGATAAGAATGAACTGCCTATGGTTAAGACCTCTTGCCTGTTTAAAATTAACCGTCTTAACAACTAAGTCCATAACTTCTTTCATTTTTAGACTTTTGCTACACAGCGCTTCCTGATGCAGAATGTAGTGTATTGCACTGAGAGGACTCGACAAAGAAAGCTGGCTTCGTTTTGCTTTCAATAAGCCCAAAACACCAACATTTTCAGAACACATTGCTGGTGCACCGTCAGTTGCCACGGACACGAGTTTATCCCATGGCAGTCCTGCTGTGTTAATACAACCTTTGAGTCATTTTACCCTTTCAGGACTGAGCCTGCTTTGGCCTTCAGGACGAAGCCGATTTTTCAAATCTGACATGTGTCACTTTATGTGGTAATAACTTCAGAATCCTTTTACCTATACAAGTGATTCTGAGATTGTTTTCTCGTGACATATTGTACTTTGTTAGTGAAAAAATGTGGTCGATAAATTCAGTATTTATTTGTAAAAAAAACACCAAGATTTAGAGAAAATTAGCAAAAATTTCCATTTTTCTATGTTTAAATGTATCTACTTGTATAACAGATAGTAATACCACACAAAATACTTACTAGTTTATATTTCCCATATGTCTACCTTATGTTTGCATTGTTTTTTGAACATCCTTTTATTTTTCTAGGACGTTCCAAGTCTTAAAACTTTTGCAGCAATTTCTCATATTTTCAAGAAAATTTCAAAAGCCTATTTTTTCAGGGACCAGTTCAGTTCTGAAGGGCCTTATATATTAGAAAGTCCCCATAAATCACCCCATTTTGAAAACTGCACCCCTCAAAGTATTCAAAACAGCATTCAGAAAGTGTTTTAATCCTTTTGGCGTTTCACAGGTATCAATGTATAGGTGAAATTTACAAATAAAATTTTTTTTGGGCAAAATTCAGTTCATTTTTTTCTGTACCACAGAAGGTTCTACCCAAGAAATGCAACTTAAAATTTATTGCCCAGATTCTGCAGTATTTAGAAATATCTCACATGTGGCCCTAGCATGCTAATGGACTGAAACACCAGCCTCGGAAGCAAAGGAGCACCTAGCGGATTTTGGGGCCTCCTTTTTTTAGAATATATTTTAGGCACCATGTCAGGTTTGAATATGTCTTGTTGTGCCAAAACAGTAAAGACCCCCAAAAAGTGACCCCATTTTGGAAACTACACCACTCAAGGAATTTATCTACGGGTATAGTTAGCATTTTGAAACCACAGTTCGTTTTGCTAAATTTATTTGAATTAGTATGTGAAGATGAAAATCTACTTTTTTTCTGAAAAAACAGAAATTTTTACAAGAAATAAAGTAGACAAAACACCCCAACATATGTAAAGCAATTTCTTCCGATTATAGCAATACCCCATATGTGTAAAAAACTACTGTTTGGACCCACTGCAGTGCTCAGAAGAGAAGGAGCACCATTTGGATTTTGGCTTTATGATTTTGCTGGAATAGTTTTCAGTGCTGTGCCGCGTTTGCAATGCACAAAACAGTGGAAACCCCCCCCCCCCAAAAGACCCCATTTTGGAAACTACAACCCTCAAGGAATTTTTCTAGGGGTAAAGTTAGCATTTTGACCCCACAGTTGTTTTGCTGAATTCATTGGAATTAGTCTATAAAGGTAAAAATCGACTTTTTTTCTGAAAAAACTTAGACATTTTACATTTTTTTCAAGGAATAAAGGAGAAGCACCCCAACATTTGTAAAACAATTTCTCCTGATTATGTAAATACGCCATATGTGGTAATAAAGTGCTGTTTGAACCCACAGCGGGGCTTAGAAGGGAAGAAGTGCTATTTCGCTTTTGGAGCTCAAATTTAGCTGAAATGGTTTTTGGGTGTCATGTCGAATTTGCAAAACCCCCGAGGGACCAACACAGTGGAAGCCCCTCACCATTTGGGAAACTACACCACTTAAGGAATCTATCTAGGGCTATAGCGAGCATTTAGACCCCACAGGTCTTTTGCAGAATTTATTCGAATTAGGCCGTTCAAAATTAATATCAACATTATTTCCACTAAAATGTTGCATTTTTTCAATTTCACAAAGGATAAAGGAGGAAAAAGCACCCCAACATTTGTAAAGCAATTTCTCCCGAGTACAGCAAGACCCCACACGTGGTCATAAATGTTTTTTTCATTAGAAAGTAATTAACCCTTTCCGAACTGATCCATGTTTTTATTTTTATTTTTCGTTTTTCCCTCCCCGTTTTAAATCTAATAATTCCTCGGTTATGTTTAGGTCTCCATAAACCCCACGAATAAACACAGCACAATATGCAGTATCTGTTACACCGGTACTCTCGACAAGCGCTATGGAAAATACTTCAAAACCTTGCGCTCTTGTAATCAGTTGCTGATGAATGTTACTAGCAGATTCAGTGATTCTACTAGCAACAGTATTTGCTGACAAGCTTATGCCTTCAAACAGTTTCTGTTTGTCCGGACAAATAATTTCATATGTCTTTATAAACAGTCTTTAATGAACTGGCCTTCAGTGAATGGTCTTGAAGATTTTGCTATCATGTTACTAAGGACAAAACTCGCTTTTACTGAAGATTCGCTTGACTTGTTAACCCCTTCCCGCCATTGGACGTATATGTACGTCCTGGAAAGCATTGACTTCCCGCAAAATGCCGTACAATGTTTGGCACCGGCTCAGAAGCTGAGTCGGTGCCATCATCACCGGATCTCAGCTGTATCTTACAGCTGACATCCGACTGTAACGGTGGTGACCGGACTAGGTTAACCCCTTCCCGCCCTAGCCACTTTTGACCTTCCTGACAGAGCCTCATTTTTCAAATCTGACATGTTCACTTTATGTGGTAATAACTCTGGAATGCTTTCACCTATCCAAGCGATTCTGAGATTGTTTTCTCGTGACACATTGCACTTTAAGTTACTAGCAAAATTTGCTCGATATATTCTATATTTAATTGTGAAAAACACCGAAAATTAGAGAAAAATTGCAAAAATTAGCATTTTTCTCAATTTAAATGTATCTGCTTGTAAGACAGGCAGTTATACCACACAAAATGGTTGCTAATTAACATCACCCATATGTCTACTTTAGATTGGCATCATTTTTTGAACATCCTTTTATTTTTCTATGACATCACAAGGCTTACAACTTTAGCAGCAATTTCTCACATTTTCAAGAAAATGCCAAAAGGCCATTTTTACAGGGGCCAGTTCAGTTGTGAAGTGGCTTTGAGGGCCTTATATATTAGAAACCCCCAAAAAGTCACCCCATTTTAAAAACTTCACCCCTCAAAGTATTCAAAACAGCATTTAGAAAATGTCTTAACCCTTTACACATTTCACAGGAATTAAAGCAAAGTAGAGGTGGAATTTACAAATTTCATATTTATTGGCAGAAATAAATTTTTAATACTATTTTTTTATTACACAGAAGGTTTTAGCAGAGAAATTCAACTCAATATTTGTTGCCCAGTTTCTGCAGTTTTAGGAAATATCCCACATGTGGTCGTAGCGTGCTACTGGAATGAAGCACAGGCCTCAGAAGCAAAGGAACACCTAGTGGATTTTGGGGCCTTATTTTGTTAGAAGGGCTCTTGCAGTGACAAAACAGTACAAATCACCCAAAAGTGACCCCATCTGGGAAACTAGACACCTCAAGGAAATTATCTAGGGGTATGGTGAGCATTTTGACCGCACAGGTTTTTTACAGAATTTATTGGAAGTAGGCCGTGAAAATTAAAATCAACATTTATTCAAAGAAAATTTAGGTTTAGCCATTTTTTTCTCATTTCCACAAGGACTGAAGGAGAAAAAGCACCGTAAAATTTGTAAAGCAATTTCTCCCGAGTAAAACAATACCCCACATGTGGTAATAAACGGATATTTGAACACAGGGCAGGGCTTAGAAGGGATGGAGTGCCATTTGGCTTTGGGAGATCACATTTAGCAGGAATGGTTTGAGAGGCCTTGTCACATTTACAAAGCCCCTGAGAGGACAAAACAGTGGAAACCCCCCACAAGTGACCCCATCTGGGAAACTAGACACCTCAAGGAAATTATCTAGGGGTATGGTGAGCATTTTGACCGCACAGGTTTTTTACAGAATTTATTGGAAGTAGGCCGTGAAAATTAAAATCAACATTTATTCAAAGAAAATTTAGGTTTAGCCATTTTTTTCTCATTTCCACAAGGACTGAAGGAGAAAAAGCACCGTAAAATTTGTAAAGCAATTTCTCCCGAGTAAAACAATACCCCACATGTGGTAATAAACGGATATTTGAACACAGGGCAGGGCTTAGAAGGGATGGAGTGCCATTTGGCTTTGGGAGATCACATTTAGCAGGAATGGTTTGAGAGGCCTTGTCACATTTACAAAGCCCCTGAGGGGACAAAACAGTGGAAACCCCCCACAAGTGACCCCATCTGGGAAACTAGACACCTCAAGGAAATTATCTAGGGGTATGGTGAGCATTTTGACCGCACAGGTTTTTTACAGAATTTATTGGAATTAGGCCGTGAAAATTAAAATCAACATTTATTCAAAGAAAATTTAGGTTTAGCCATTTTTTTCTCATTTCCACAAGGACTGAAGGAGAAAAAGCACCGTAAAATTTGTAAAGCAATTTCTCCCGAGTAAAACAATACCCCACATGTGGTAATAAACGGATATTTGAACACAGGGCAGGGCTTAGAAGGGATGGAGTGCCATTTGGCTTTGGGAGATCACATTTAGCAGGAATGGTTTGAGAGGCCTTGTCACATTTACAAAGCCCCTGAGGGGACAAAACAGTGGAAACCCCCCACAAGTGACCCCATCTGGGAAACTAGACACCTCAAGGAAATTATCTAGGGGTATGGTGAGCATTTTGACCGCACAGGTTTTTTACAGAATTTATTGGAAGTAGGCCGTGAAAATTAAAATCAACATTTATTCAAAGAAAATTTAGGTTTAGCCATTTTTTTCTCATTTCCACAAGGACTGAAGGAGAAAAAGCACCGTAAAATTTGTAAAGCAATTTCTCCCGAGTAAAACAATACCCCACATGTGGTAATAAACGGATATTTGAACACAGGGCAGGGCTTAGAAGGGATGGAGTGCCATTTGGCTTTGGGAGATCACATTTAGCAGGAATGGTTTGAGAGGCCTTGTCACATTTACAAAGCCCCTGAGGGGACAAAACAGTGAAAACCCCCCACAAGTGACCCCATTTCGGAAACTACACCCATTGAGGAAATTATCTAGGGGTATAGTGAGAATTTTTAGTTTTGTTTTAGGTGTTTTTTTTACAATTTTTAAATGATCAAATTTTAAATGGGGCTGGTCAGTAGAAAAATTAATAATTGGTCATGGCCAGTATGGGAGACAGAAAAGGTGAATAATGAATAAATAAATTAAAAATCCAAGGAGGTATGATAAATTTTGAAACATTGTTTCATGCACAGGCCGGGATTTGTGGGACATGTCTCACAATGGTATGTGGTGTCCTTACGAATGCCTCGCTTGGCACACACACGGCATTTTTTTTGGGGCTTCTTTTTTTTTTCAGTGGGGGGGATTTCTGTGGGGAAATGCTGGCCGGGAATTATCCTACTGACGGAAGAGCCAGATGAACTGCCCTCTCCTTCCTGGTTACCAAACATCAGGGACTTTATGACCTTTTCCTGAAATTGCAGGAACGTACCTCCACTGCTGGCATATCTATAGAGGACAAAGGCGTTGTATAAAGCCATCTGTGTAAGATGCACAGACAGCTTCTTATACCATACTCTGGTCTTGCGCATGGCGTTGTATGGTTTTATAACCTGGTCGGACAGGTCAACGCCACCCATATACTTGTTGTACTCCTGTACACAATATGGTTTTGGGACTTGGGAAGTGGATCCACGTACAGGGACTAGGCTGCATCTGCTGTCGTGTATGCTGGTCAGTATAAGGACGTCCCTTTTATCCTTATACTTTAGGAGGAGCAGATTGTCGCAGCAGAAAGCTTTGCTCTCTCCTAATTTTAGGATCTGACCCAGCAATGTTTTGGGGAGGCCCTTCTTATTTTTGCGGATTGTTCCGCATGCCAAGGTGGATCTGGACAAGAGAACTTTTACTAAGGGGACACTGTTATAAAAGTTGTCCAGATAAAGATGATAGCCTTTCCCAAGTAAAGGATGGATAAGATCCCATACGATATTTCCACTAATTCCAAGGAAAGGGGGGCATTCTGGGGGATCTATATGAGAGTCTTTTCCCTCATAGACCCTAAAGGAGTAGGTGTAACCGGTGGCACTTTCGCACAGCTTGTAGAGCTTTATGCCGTACCGGGCTCTTTTATTGGGTAGATACTGCCTGAAGTGCAGTCTACCCTTGAAGCTGACTAGGGATTCATCTACCGAAATATTTTGCTGGGGGGTATAAACGTGGGAAAAAATTTGGGAGTAGTGGGCAATCAATGGTCGTATTTTATATAGCCTATCAAAATTTGGGGCCTGTGGGGGTGGGCACTGGCTATTATCATTATAATGAAGGAATTTCAGGATGGCTTCGAAGCGCTTCCTTGGCATTACTGTGCGGTAAATGGGGGTGTTATATAAAATATCAAGGGACCAATAGTCTCTAATCCTAGGCTTTTTTATTAGGCCAAAACTTAAAAATATGCCCCAAAACTTCCTCAATTCCACTAGGTTTGTGGGGGTCCAATTTTGGCTTCTCCCATAATAAGAGTCAGGGTTCTGGGCGATAAATTGTTCCGCATAGATGTTGGTCTGCTGGACCATTAACGCTAAAAGGGAGTCTGAAAAAAAAAGGTTAAAATAATCAATGGGGCTGAAACCCGTCATTTCAATTTGAATGCCTGAGCGGGCTGTAAACTCAGGCACCTGGGGGGTATAATTCTCTGCAGCTTCCCAGGTCAGCTCAGGCAGATCAGGAACTACGGCTCTTCTACGCCGACTGGGGGGTGCAGATTCAGAGTCACTAGATGCAGAGGAAGATGGAAGCACGAACTGCTCCTCACCTTCACTTGCGCTGTCCGTGTCGGAACACAGCATTGCAGATGCTTCCTCGGCTGAAAAGACTCTTTTGGCCATACTGAAAAACTTGTGCTACCTAACTAACTAAAAACAGGTTAGTGGGCACAAAAGGGCAGAAAAGCGGCAGATCGCTGGTTTTTTTGAACTTACGCACTGTATTTATTCCTGTCTCCGTCTCTCACAAGCTCTCTGACAGGAAAGAGCTTGTCAGAGACGGAGATGCCGGCAAACCACTGCTCCTGCGCTGTGATTGGCCTGTCAGTACTGACCAATCACAGCTCGTTTCCGGCACAGGGACCACTCTGATTGGTCCTGTTTGAATCCTGCTTTGTGATCGGGACGCTGTCACCATGTCTGTTGACATGGTGACAGTTTGAAGCTTGGGCATGCACAGCTTCCCCATGGCTCCTCTATCCCCCCCACGGGTGCAATAGGCAGGCACCACTGCTACTGCGCTGTGATTGGCCTGTCAGTACTGACCAATCACAGCTCGTTTCCGGCACAGGGACCACTCTGATTGGTCCTGTTTGAATCCTGCTTTGCGATCGGGACACTGTCACCATGTCTGTTGACATGGTGACAGTTTGAAGCTTGGGCATGCACAGCTTCCCCATGGCTCCTCTATTCCCCCCACGGGTGCAATAGGCAGGCAACACTGCTCCTGCGCTATGATTGGCCTGTCAGTACTGACCAATCACAGCTCGTTTCCGGCACAGGGACCACTCTGATTGGTCCTGTTTGAATCCTGCTTTGCGATCGGGACGCTGTCACCATGTCTGTTGACATGGTGACAGTTTGAAGCTTGGGCATGCACAGCTTCCCCATGGCTCCTCTATTCCCCCACGGGTGCAAAAGGCAGGCACACGCCGCTCATACTCGGAACTGGCTCCCGGCCGCTTTCGGAAGGAGACGCCGACGTGGCCTTGCTCGTGCAACTCCAGGTGGGCTTGAGGCTTCCGAAAATGCCATAAAAAAAAACACAGCATTGCAGATGCTTCCTCGGCTGAAAAGACTCTTTTGGCCATACTGAAAAACTTGTGCTACCTAACTAACTAAAAACAGGTTAGTGGGCACAAAAGGGCAGAAAAGCGGCAGATCGCTGGTTTTTTTGAACTTACGCACTGTATTTATTCCTGTCTCCGTCTCTCACAAGCTCTCTGACAGGAAAGAGCTTGTCAGAGACGGAGATGCCGGCAAACCACTGCTCCTGCGCTGTGATTGGCCTGTCAGTACTGACCAATCACAGCTCGTTTCCGGCACAGGGACCACTCTGATTGGTCCTGTTTGAATCCTGCTTTGTGATCGGGACGCTGTCACCATGTCTGTTGACATGGTGACAGTTTGAAGCTTGGGCATGCACAGCTTCCCCATGGCTCCTCTATCCCCCCCACGGGTGCAATAGGCAGGCACCACTGCTACTGCGCTGTGATTGGCCTGTCAGTACTGACCAATCACAGCTCGTTTCCGGCACAGGGACCACTCTGATTGGTCCTGTTTGAATCCTGCTTTGCGATCGGGACACTGTCACCATGTCTGTTGACATGGTGACAGTTTGAAGCTTGGGCATGCACAGCTTCCCCATGGCTCCTCTATTCCCCCCACGGGTGCAATAGGCAGGCAACACTGCTCCTGCGCTATGATTGGCCTGTCAGTACTGACCAATCACAGCTCGTTTCCGGCACAGGGACCACTCTGATTGGTCCTGTTTGAATCCTGCTTTGCGATCGGGACGCTGTCACCATGTCTGTTGACATGGTGACAGTTTGAAGCTTGGGCATGCACAGCTTCCCCATGGCTCCTCTATTCCCCCACGGGTGCAAAAGGCAGGCACACGCCGCTCATACTCGGAACTGGCTCCCGGCCGCTTTCGGAAGGAGACGCCGACGTGGCCTTGCTCGTGCAACTCCAGGTGGGCTTGAGGCTTCCGAAAATGCCATAAAAAAAAAAAGATTTTTTTATTATGAAGGTAGAAAAATCAGCGGGACCGACCCGCGAGCGAAGCCGACGGGGAGTTCCAGGAGGTCGGCATGAGTTGGCCGTGCATACCGCTAAAGCCCTCAAACTCCGAGGCTGGCGCTGAGGAGCTCATACACGGCTGCAACCGGGCTGGCACGGCTTCCCCATGGCTCCTCTATCCCCCCAAGGATGCCATAGGCAGGCACACGCCGCTCATACCCGGAGCGGGCACACCGCCGCTGACATGCATCCTTCGCGGACCGGAAGTGCTTGTCAGCCGGCTGGACACAACGGGACTCGCCGCGGGCGCTGTGGAGCTCCCACAAGGAAGCTGCCGGCATGTACAAGCTCCCCAGGGGCCCCTCTATCCCCCCACGGGTGCAAAAGGCAGGCACACGCCGCTCATACTCGGAACTGGCTCCCGGCCGCTTTCGGAAGGAGACGCCGACGTGGCCTTGCTCGTGCAACTCCAGGTGGGCTTGAGGCTTCCGAAAATGCCATAAAAAAAAAAAGATTTTTTTATTATGAAGGTAGAAAAATCAGCGGGACCGACCCGCGAGCGAAGCCGACGGGGAGTTCCAGGAGGTCGGCATGAGTTGGCCGTGCATACCGCTAAAGCCCTCAAACTCCGAGGCTGGCGCTGAGGAGCTCATACACGGCTGCAACCGGGCTGGCACGGCTTCCCCATGGCTCCTCTATCCCCCCAAGGATGCCATAGGCAGGCACACGCCGCTCATACCCGGAGCGGGCACACCGCCGCTGACATGCATCCTTCGCGGACCGGAAGTGCTTGTCAGCCGGCTGGACACAACGGGACTCGCCGCGGGCGCTGTGGAGCTCCCACAAGGAAGCTGCCGGCATGTACAAGCTCCCCAGGGGCCCCTCTATCCCCCCACGGGTGCAAAAGGCAGGCACACGCCGCTCATACTCGGAACTGGCTCCCGGCCGCTTTCGGAAGGAGACGCCGACGTGGCCTTGCTCGTGCAACTCCAGGTGGGCTTGAGGCTTCCGAAAATGCCATAAAAAAAAAAAGATTTTTTTATTATGAAGGTAGAAAAATCAGCGGGACCGACCCGCGAGCGAAGCCGACGGGGAGTTCCAGGAGGTCGGCATGAGTTGGCCGTGCATACCGCTAAAGCCCTCAAACTCCGAGGCTGGCGCTGAGGAGCTCATACACGGCTGCAACCGGGCTGGCACGGCTTCCCCATGGCTCCTCTATCCCCCCAAGGATGCCATAGGCAGGCACACGCCGCTCATACCCGGAGCGGGCACACCGCCGCTGACATGCATCCTTCGCGGACCGGAAGTGCTTGTCAGCCGGCTGGACACAACGGGACTCGCCGCGGGCGCTGTGGAGCTCCCACAAGGAAGCTGCCGGCATGTACAAGCTCCCCAGGGGCCCCTCTATCCCCCCACGGGTGCAAAAGGCAGGCACACGCCGCTCATACTCGGAACTGGCTCCCGGCCGCTTTCGGAAGGAGACGCCGACGTGGCCTTGCTCGTGCAACTCCAGGTGGGCTTGAGGCTTCCGAAAATGCCATAAAAAAAAAAAGATTTTTTTATTATGAAGGTAGAAAAATCAGCGGGACCGACCCGCGAGCGAAGCCGACGGGGACTTCCAGGAGGTCGGCATGACTTTGCCGCTCATATCGCTCTTGCCCTGGAAGTCCACAAGGGGCGCTGCGGAGCTCGTACACGGCTGCCCCCGGTCTTGCACAGCTTCCCCATGGCTCCTGTATCCCCCCCCCCCACGGGTGCAGGCACACACCGCTCATACACTCTGGAGCTGGCTGACAGCCCAGCTGACATGCCACCTCCTAGCCGACCGGAAGTACATGTCAGGCGGCTTGGGACATAGTGGGACCCCCCCCCCCCCGCTGGCGCTGAGGAGCTCATACACTGTTGCCCCCGGGCATGCACAGCTTGCACACGGCTCCTCTACCCTGGGCTGCAATGGGCAGCACACGCCGCTCATACACTCTGGAGCTGGCTGACAGCAACTGCTGCTGATAATGATGATGACGATAATGTGCAAAGGGTTATCTATCGGCGGACAGTGTCACACTCTGGCCCTGGAACTGTGCCCCGGCCTGCCTCTGCTGCTCATTACCGCCTCTGACATTTTTTGAACATACCCCACTTTCACTTGATTTTAAATGTGTCACTTTCAGTAGCAGAAATGTCATTCTTTGACATTTGGGCCTTTTTATTTTCACTGCTGTTGGGTCACCAAATGGATCTCCTTATCTCGAGGCCTAGTCCTCTCCCCACCGCCCTGGAACTCTGCCCCGGCCTACGCTGCGTGCCGTCACACTCTGGCCCTGGAACTGTGCCCCGGCCTATGCTGCCTGCCGTCACACTCTGGCCCTGGAACTCTGCCCCGGCCTGTGCTGCCGTCACACTCTGGCCCTGGAACTGTGCCCACGGCCTGCCTCTGCTGCTCATTACCGCCTCTGACATTTTTGAACGTACCCCACTTTAACTTGATTTTAAATGTTTCACTTTCAGTATCAAAAATGTCATTCTTTGAAATTTGGGCCTTTTTATTTCCACTGCTGCTTGGTCACCAAATGGATCACCTTATCTCGAGGCCTAGTCCTCTCCCCACCGCCCTGGAACTCTGCCCCGGCCTACGCTGCCTGCCGTCACACTCTGGCCCTGGAACTGTGCCCCGGCCTATGCTGCCTGCCGTCACACTCTGGCCCTGGAGCTCTGCCCCGGCCTGTGCTGCCGTCACACTCTGGCCCTGGAACTATGCCCCGGCCTGCCCCTGCTGTTCACCACCGCCTCTGACATTTTTGAACGTACTCCACTTTCACTTGATTTTAAATGGTTCACTTTCAGTATCAAAAATGTCATTCTTTGACATTTGGGCCTTTTTATTTTCACTGCTGTTTGGTCACCAAATGGATCTCCTTAGATCGAGGCCTAGTCCTCTCCCCACTGCCCTGGAACTCTGCCCCGGCCTACGCTGCCTGCCGTGACACCCCTGGCCCTGGAACTCTGCCCCGGCCTACCTCTGCTGTTCACTACCGCCTCTGACATTTTTGAACATACCCCACTTTAACTTGATTTTAAATGTGTCACTTTCAAATGTTTCACTTTCAGTTGCAGAAATGGCATTCTTTGACATTTGGGCCTTTTCATTTTCACTGCTGCTTGGTCACCAAATGGATCCCCTTGGATTGAGGCCTAGTCCTCTCCCCACCGCCCTGGAACTCTTCCCCGGCCTACGCTGCCTGCCGTGACACCCCTGGCCCTGGAACTCTGCCCCGGCCTACCTCTGCTGTTCACTACCGCCTCTGACATTTTTGAACATACCCCACTTTAACTTGATTTTAAATGTGTCACTTTCAAATGTTTCACTTTCAGTTGCAGAAATGGCATTCTTTGACATTTGGGCCTTTTTATTTTCACTGCTGCTTGGTCACCAAATGGATCTCCTTGGATTGAGGCCTAGTCCTCTCCCCACCGCCCTGGAACTCTGCCCCGGCCTACGCTGCCTGCCGTCACACCCCTGGCCCTGGAACTCTGCCCCGGCCTGCCCTTGCTGTTCACCACCGCCTCTGACATTTTTGAACATACCCCACTTTAACTTGATTTTAAATGTTTCACTTTCAAATGTTTCACTTTCAGTAGCAGAAATGGCATTCTTTGACATTTGGGCCTTTTTATTTTCACTGCTGCTTGGTCACCAAATGGATCTCCTTGGATTGAGGCCTAGTCCTCTCACCCACCGCCCTGGAACTCTGCCCCGGCCTACGCTGCCTGCCGTCACACCCCTGGCCCTGGAACTCTGCCCCGGCCTGCCTCTGCTGCTCATTACCGCCTCTGACATTTTTGAACATACCCCACTTTAACTTGATTTTAAATGTGTCACTTTCAAATGTTTCACTTTCAGTTGCAGAAATGGCATTCTTTGACATTTGGGCCTTTTTATTTTCACTGCTGCTTGGTCACCAAATGGATCTCCTTGGATTGAGGCCTAGTCCTCTCCCCACCGCCCTGGAACTCTGCCCCGGCCTACGCTGCCTGCCGTCACACCCCTGGCCCTGGAACTCTGCCCCGGCCTGCCCTTGCTGTTCACCACCGCCTCTGACATTTTTGAACATACCCCACTTTAACTTGATTTTAAATGTTTCACTTTTAAATGTTTCACTTTCAGTAGCAGAAATGGCATTCTTTGACATTTGGGCCTTTTTATTTTCACTGCTGCTTGGTCACCAAATGGATCTCCTTGGATTGAGGCCTAGTCCTCTCACCCACCGCCCTGGAACTCTGCCCCGGCCTACGCTGCCTGCCGTCACACCCCTGGCCCTGGAACTCTGCCCCGGCCTGCCCTTGCTGTTCACCACCGCCTCTGACATTTTTGAACATACCCCACTTTAACTTGATTTTAAATGTTTCACTTTCAAATGTTTCACTTTCAGTAGCAGAAATGGCATTCTTTGACATTTGGGCCTTTTTATTTTCACTGCTGCTTGGTCACCAAATGGATCTCCTTGGATTGAGGCCTAGTCCTCTCACCCACCGCCCTGGAACTCTGCCCCGGCCTACGCTGCCTGCCGTCACACCCCTGGCCCTGGAACTCTGCCCCGGCCTGCCTCTGCTGCTCATTACCGCCTCTGACATTTTTGAACATACCCCACTTTAACTTGATTTTAAATGTGTCACTTTCAAATGTTTCACTTTCAGTTGCAGAAATGGCATTCTTTGACATTTGGGCCTTTTTATTTTCACTGCTGCTTGGTCACCAAATGGATCTCCTTGGATTGAGGCCTAGTCCTCTCCCCACCGCCCTGGAACTCTGCCCCGGCCTACGCTGCCTGCCGTCACACCCCTGGCCCTGGAACTCTGCCCCGGCCTGCCCTTGCTGTTCACCACCGCCTCTGACATTTTTGAACATACCCCACTTTAACTTGATTTTAAATGTTTCACTTTTAAATGTTTCACTTTCAGTAGCAGAAATGGCATTCTTTGACATTTGGGCCTTTTTATTTTCACTGCTGCTTGGTCACCAAATGGATCTCCTTGGATTGAGGCCTAGTCCTCTCACCCACCGCCCTGGAACTCTGCCCCGGCCTACGCTGCCTGCCGTCACACCCCTGGCCCTGGAACTCTGCCCCGGCCTGCCTCTGCTGCTCATTACCGTCTCTGACATTTCTGAACATACCCCACTTTAACTTGATTTTAAATGTTTCACTTTCAGTATTAAAAGTGTCATTCTTTGACATTTGGGCCTTTTTATTTTCACTGCTGTTTGGTCACCAAATGGATCTCCTTACCTACCAGCAATCACCCTGGTTCTCTGGCTGGGCATGGGGATGCAAGTTGCTCCCGCTGACCCCCTTCCACCCCACCGGGACCTACCTGCAATCACTCTGGAACTCTGGCTGGGCATAGGGACACAGGTTGGTCCCGCTGCCCCCCCTTCCACCCCACCGGGACCTACCTGCAATCACCCTGGAACTCTGGCTGGGCATGGGGATGCGGTTTGCTCCAGCTGACCCCCTTCCACCCCACCGGGACCTACCTGCAATCACCCTGGAACTCTGGCTGGGCATGGGGATGCAAGTTGCTCCCGCTGACCCCCTTCCACCCCACCGGGACCTACCTGCAATCACTCTGGAACTCTGGCTGGGCATAGGGACACAGGTTGGTCCCGCTGCCCCCCCTTCCACCCCACCGGGACCTACCTGCAATCACCCTGGAACTCTGGCTGGGCATGGGGATGCGGTTTGCTCCCGCTGACCCCCTTCCACCCCACCGGGACCTACCTGCAATCACTCTGGAACTCTGGCTGGGCATAGGGACACAGGTTGGTCCCGCTGCCCCCCCTTCCACCCCACCGGGACCTACCAGCAATCACCCTGGTTCTCTGGCTGGGCATGGGGATGCAAGTTGCTCCCGCTGACCCCCTTCCACCCCACCGGGACCTACCTGCAATCACTCTGGAACTCTGGCTGGGCATAGGGACACAGGTTGGTCCCGCTGCCCCCCCTTCCACCCCACCGGGACCTACCTGCAATCACTCTGGAACTCTGGCTGGGCATAGGGACACAGGTTGGTCCCGCTGCCCCCCCTTCCACCCCACCGGGACCTACCTGCAATCACCCTGGAACTCTGGCTGGGCATGGGGATGCGGTTTGCTCCCGCTGACCCACTTCCACCCCACCGGGACCTACCTGCAATCACTCTGGAACTCTGGCTGGGCATAGGGACACAGGTTGGTCCCGCTGCCCCCCCTTCCACCCCACCGGGACCTACCAGCAATCACCCTGGTTCTCTGGCTGGGCATGGGGATGCAAGTTGCTCCCGCTGACCCCCTTCCACCCCACCGGGACCTACCTGCAATCACTCTGGAACTCTGGCTGGGCATAGGGACACAGGTTGGTCCCGCTGCCCCCCCCTTCCACCCCACCGGGACCTACCTGCAATCACTCTGGAACTCTGGCTGGGCATAGGGACACAGGTTGGTCCCGCTGCCCCCCCTTCCACCCCACCGGGACCTACCTGCAATCACCCTGGAACTCTGGCTGGGCATGGGGATGCGGTTTGCTCCAGCTGACCCCCTTCCACCCCACCGGGACCTACCTGCAATCACCCTGGAACTCTGGCTGGGCATGGGGATGCAGTTTGCTCCCGCTGACCCCCTTCCACCCCACCGGGACCTACCTGCAATCACTCTGGAACTCTGGCTGGGCATAGGGACACAGGTTGGTCCCGCTGCCCCCCTTCCACCCCACCGGGACCTACCTGCAATCACCCTGGAACTCTGGCTGGGCATGGGGATGCGGTTTGCTCCCGCTGACCCCCTTCCACCCCACCGGGACCTACCTGCAATCACTCTGGAACTCTGGCTGGGCATAGGGACACAGGTTGGTCCCGCTGCCCCCCCTTCCACCCCACCGGGACCTACCAGCAATCACCCTGGTTCTCTGGCTGGGCATGGGGATGCAAGTTGCTCCCGCTGACCCCCTTCCACCCCACCGGGACCTACCTGCAATCACTCTGGAACTCTGGCTGGGCATAGGGACACAGGTTGGTCCCGCTGCCCCCCCCTTCCACCCCACCGGGACCTACCTGCAATCACTCTGGAACTCTGGCTGGGCATAGGGACACAGGTTGGTCCCGCTGCCCCCCCTTCCACCCCACCGGGACCTACCTGCAATCACCCTGGAACTCTGGCTGGGCATGGGGATGCAGTTTGCTCCCGCTGACCCCCTTCCACCCCACCGGGACCTACCTGCAATCACTCTGGAACTCTGTCTGGGCATGGAGATGCAGGTTGCTCCCGCTGCTCCCCTTCCACCCCACCGGGACCTACCACCAATCACCCTGGAACTCTGGCTGGGCATGGGGATGTAGGTTGCTCCCGCTGCCCCCCCACCGGGACCTACCACCAATCACCCTGGAACTCTGGCTGGGCATGGGGATGTAGGTTTCTCCCGCTGCCCCCCACCGGGACCTACCACCAATCACCCTGGAACTCTGGCTGGGCATGAGGATGCAGGTTGCTCCCGCTGGCCCCCACCGGGACCTACCACCAATCACCCTGGAACTCTGGCTGGGCATGGGGATGTAGGTTTCTCCCGCTGGCCCCCACCGGGACCTACCACCAATCACCCTGGAACTCTGGCTGGGCATGGGGATGTAGGTTTCTCCCGCTGCCCCCCCACCGGGACCTACCACCAATCACCCTGGAACTCTGGCTGGGCATGGGGATGTAGGTTTCTCCTGCTGCCCCCCCACCGGGACCTACCACCAATCACCCTGGAACTCTGGCTGGGCATGAGGATGCAGGTTGCTCCCGCTGCCCCCCACCGGGACCTACCACCAATCACCCTGGAACTCTGGCTGGGCATGGGGATGTAGGTTTCTCCCGCTGCCCCCCCACCGGGACCTACCACCAATCACCCTGGAACTCTGGCTGGGCATGGGGATGTAGGTTGCTCCCGCTGCCCCCCCACCGGGACCTACCACCAATCACCCTGGAACTCTGGCTGGGCATGGGGATGTAGGTTTCTCCCGCTGCCCCCCCACCGGGACCTACCACCAATCACCCTGGAACTCTGGCTGGGCATGAGGATGCAGGTTGCTCCCGCTGGCCCCCACCGGGACCTACCACCAATCACCCTGGAACTCTGGCTGGGCATGGGGATGTAGGTTTCTCCCGCTGGCCCCCACCGGGACCTACCACCAATCACC
Source organism: Rhinoderma darwinii (assembly GCF_050947455.1). Taxonomy (NCBI): domain Eukaryota; kingdom Metazoa; phylum Chordata; class Amphibia; order Anura; family Rhinodermatidae; genus Rhinoderma; species Rhinoderma darwinii. The sequence goes on from NC_134689.1 coordinate 342,777,616, forward strand.
CTGGAACTCTGGCTGGGCATGGGGATGTAGGTTTCTCCCGCTGCCCCCCCACCGGGACCTACCACCAATCACCCTGGAACTCTGGCTGGGCATGGGGATGTAGGTTTCTCCCGCTGCCCCCCCACCGGGACCTACCACCAATCACCCTGGAACTCTGGCTGGGCATGAGGATGCAGGTTGCTCCCGCTGCCCCCCACCGGGACCTACCACCAATCACCCTGGAACTCTGGCTGGGCATGGGGATGTAGGTTTCTCCCGCTGCCCCCCCACCGGGACCTACCACCAATCACCCTGGAACTCTGGCTGGGCATGGGGATGTAGGTTGCTCCCGCTGCCCCCCCACCGGGACCTACCACCAATCACCCTGGAACTCTGGCTGGGCATGGGGATGTAGGTTTCTCCCGCTGCCCCCCCACCGGGACCTACCACCAATCACCCTGGAACTCTGGCTGGGCATGAGGATGCAGGTTGCTCCCGCTGGCCCCCACCGGGACCTACCACCAATCACCCTGGAACTCTGGCTGGGCATGGGGATGTAGGTTTCTCCCGCTGGCCCCCACCGGGACCTACCACCAATCACCCTGGAACTCTGGCTGGGCATGGGGATGTAGGTTTCTCCCGCTGCCCCCCCACCGGGACCTACCACCAATCACCCTGGAACTCTGGCTGGGCATGGGGATGTAGGTTTCTCCTGCTGCCCCCCCACCGGGACCTACCACCAATCACCCTGGAACTCTGGCTGGGCATGAGGATGCAGGTTGCTCCCGCTGCCCCCCACCGGGACCTACCACCAATCACCCTGGAACTCTGGCTGGGCATGGGGATGTAGGTTTCTCCCGCTGGCCCCCACCGGGACCTACCACCAATCACCCTGGAACTCTGGCTGGGCATGGGGATGTAGGTTTCTCCCGCTGCCCCCCCACCGGGACCTACCACCAATCACCCTGGAACTCTGGCTGGGCATGGGGATGTAGGTTTCTCCCGCTGCCCCCCCACCGGGACCTACCACCAATCACCCTGGAACTCTGGCTGGGCATGGGGATGTAGGTTTCTCCCGCTGCCCCCCCACCGGGACCTACCACCAATCACCCTGGAACTCTGGCTGGGCATGGGGATGTAGGTTTCTCCTGCTGCCCCCCCACCGGGACCTACCACCAATCACCCTGGAACTC